>NW_026530600.1:0-48071 GCF_024509145.1 Vidua macroura | reverse complement strand
CCCAAAAGGGGTTTGGGATCACTTAAAAGGGGTTTGGGACCCCCAAAAGGGGTTTGGGACCCCCAAAAACGTCCCTGTCCCACCCCCCCCCAGAGAGCTGCCTGAACCTGGAGCTTCGCTTCACCCCCTTCCAGCTGTGCCACGCCCAGTGAGTGCCAAAATCCCAAAAATCCCCCCAAAAATCTTTAAATACACAAAATCCCCTAAAAAACAAACAAAAAAACACAAAAAATCCCGAAATCCCCAAAAAAACCCCAAAGAGACCCCAAAAAAACTCTCACAAAACTCTCAATAAAGAAAATAAAACCCCAAAAAGTCGCCGAAACATCCCAAAAGAAACCCCCCAAAAAAAAAAATCTTCAAAATCTCCAAAAAGCCCCAAAAAAACCCCAAAGAAACCCCAAAAAAATGTTCAAAAATCCGCAAAAATCCCCAAAATCCCAAATCCCCAAACTGCAGGGTCCGTGTGGGGGAGCACCTGGAGACCCCAAAATTCCCAAATTCCCCAAAAATCCCCAAAATCCCAAATCCCAAATCCCCAAACCGCAGGGTCCGTGTGGGGGAGCACCTGGAGACCCCAAAATTCCCCAAAATTCCCCAAAATCCCAAATTCCCAAACTGCAGGGTCCGTGTGGGGGAGCACCTGGAGACCGTGTTCCTGCTGAGCGGGAACGACCCCGCCATCCACCTGTACAGAGAGGTGAGACCCCAAAAACACCCCAAAATATACCCCAAAAACCACCCCAAAATATCCTAAAAACATCCCAAAAACATCCCAAAATATACCCCAAAAACAATCCCAAAAACATCCCAAAAATATCCCAAAATATACCCCAAACCCCCCCCAAAAACCGCCCCGCCATCGCACCTGTACAGAGAGGTGAGACCCCAAAAACACCCCAAAATATCCCAAAATATACCCCCAAATATACCCCAAAAACATCCCAAAAACATCCCAAAATATACCCCAAAAACATCCCAAAAACATCCCAAAAATATCCCAAAATATACCCCAAACCCCCCCCAAAAACCGCCCTGCCATCCACCTGTACAGAGAGGTGAGACCCCAAAAATACCCCAAAATATCCCAAAATATACCCCAAAAACGTCCCAAAATTTGCTCCAAATACTCCCAAAACACCCCCAAAATGCCCCAAATCCCCCAAAATTCCCAAATTCCCCGTGGAACGTCCCGGTAACTTTCCCCTTTTCCATTTCTCCCTTTTTCCTTTTTCTTCCCTTTCTTCCCCATTTCCCCCTCCTTTTACCCCCCACTTCCCCCCCATTTCCCCATTTCCCCCATTTCCCCCCCTTTTCCCCCATTCCCCATTTTCCCCATTCCCCATTTCCCTCCCATTTTTCCCCATTTTTCCCCATTTTCCCCATTCCCCATTTCCCCCCCATTTTTCCCCATTTCCCATTTCCCCATTTTCCCCATTTTCCCCATTCCCCATTTTTCCCATTTTCCCCATTCCCCATTTCCCCATTTTCCCCCATTTTTCCCATTTCCCCATTTCCCAATTTCCCCATTTTTCCCCATTTTCCCCATTCCCCATTTTCCCCATTTCCCCATTTCCCTTTTCCCCATTTTTCCCCATTCCCCATTTCCCCCAATTTCCCATTTCCCATTCCCCATTGCAGAACCCCGGCTCTCACCAGTTCGAGGAGCAGCCGATCCAGCTGCTCTTCCCGGAGCTCCAGGACGTTCCCAGCACGTACGGCCCCGCGGCTCCTCCTTCTCCTGACCCCCGAATTCCCGCATTTCCCCTGAAATTCCCACATTTCCCCTGAAATTCCCGGATTTTCCCCATCTTCCCCAGATTTTCCCCATTTTTCCTGATTTCCCCCAAATTTCCCTGCTTTTTTCCTAATTTTCCCTGATTTATCCGTGATTTTTCTTGGTTTTTTCCTGAATTTTCCTGATTTTCCCGTTTTTTTTCCCGATTCTCCCCGTTTTTTTGCCCTGATCCAGGGTGCTCTGGCTGATGCCCAATCCCATTTCTCTCTGTTTTTCCCATTTTTCCCAATTTCCCCGTTTTTTGCCCCGATCCAGGGTGCTCTGGCTCCATGCCCAATCCCATTTCTCTCTGTTTTTTTCCCCCGTTTTTTTTTCCCATTTTTCCCGTTTTTTTGCCCCGTTCCAGGGTGCTCTGGCTGATGCCCAATCCCATTTCTCTCTGTTTTTCCCGTTTTTCCCCCGTTTTTTCCCATTTTTCCCGTTTTTTTGCCCCGTTCCAGGGTGCTGTGGCTCCATGCCCAATCCCATTTCTCTCTGTTTTTCCCATTTTTTCCCCGTTTTTTCCCGATTTTCCGTTTTTTGCCCCGTTCCAGGGTGCTCTGGCTCCATGCCCAATCCCATTTCTCTCTGTTTTTCCCGTTTTTTCCCATTTTTCCCGTTTTTTTTGCCCCGTTCCAGGGTGCTCTGGCTCGACGTCCGCCCCCTGCCCCGGCTCCGGCCATCGCCTCTCGGCGCTCGGCTGCCAGAGCGGCTTCGTGCGGGCGGCGCGCGTGGACGAGGCCTCGGGCGGTGAGACCCGACCCCAAATTCCCGAAATTCCCAAATTCCCAAATCCTGAAATCCCGAAATTCCCCAATCCTGAAATTCCCAAATCCTGAAATCCCAAAATCCCAAATCCCGAATCCCCAAATTCCCGAAATTCCCAAATTCCCAAATCCTGAAATCCCGAAATTCCCGAAATTCCCAAATCCCGAAATTCCCGAAACCCCAAATCCCGAAATCCTGAAATCCCCAATTCCCGAAATCCGAAATTCCCGAAATTCCCAAATCCTGAAATCCTGAAATCCCCAAATTCCCGAAATCCTGAAATCCCGAAATTCCCAAATCCGAAATTCCCAAATCCCGAAATTCCCGAAATCCCAAATGCTGAAATCCTGAAGTCCCCAATTCCCGAAATTCCCAAATCCTGAAATCCTGAAATACCCCAATTCCCCAATCCCAAAATCCCAAATCCCAAAATCCCAAAATCCCAAAATCCCGAAATCCCAAAATCCCCAATCCCAAAATCCCAAAATCCCCCAATTCCCAAATCCCCAAATCCCCAATTCCCAAATCCTAAAAATCCACAATTCCCAACATCTCCAACTCCCTAATTCCCAAAATTCCCCAAATCCCAAAATTCCCCAATTCCCAAATTCCCCAATTCCCAAATTCCCCAATCCCAAAAACCACGATTCCCCAGATTCCTAGATTTTCAATTCCCCCAAAATCCCCAATTCCCAAAATCGCCGTTTTATCACCCCATTTTCCCCCCATTTTTCCCGAATTCCCCGGTTTTCCCCCCATTTTTCCCGAATTCCCGGTTTTTCCCCCGTTTGTTTTTCCCGAATTCCCGCTTTTTTCCCCGTTTTCCCCCCGTTTGTTTTTCCCGAATTCCTGGTTTTTCCCCCGTTTTTCCCCCGTTTTCCCCCGTTTTTCCCGAATTCCCGTTTTTTCCCCCCGTTTTTCCCGTTTTTCCCGAATTCCCGGTTTTTCGCCCCGTTTTCCCCCCCAGCGGTGCTGCAGAGCTGGAGCGCGCAGCAGGACGGGCCCATCTCGGCCGTGCTGCTCTTTCCCGCTGCCCGCAGGGGGCGCCGGTGAGCGCGAAACGGGGCAAAAAACGGCGAAATCGGGAAAAACGGGAAAAAATGGGAAAAACCGGGAAAAATGGGCAAAAAAACGGCGAAATCGGGAAAAACGGGGGAAAATGGGAAAAACCGGGAAAAATGGGCAAAAAACGGCGAAATCGGGAAAAACGGGGGGGGGGGGGGAAATACGGGGGGAAATGGGAAAAACCGGGAAAAATGGGCAAAAACGGCGAATTGGGAAAAACGGGGGGAAAATATGGGGGAAAATGGGCAAAAAAACGGGTTTAAAATGGGCAAAAAAATGGGGAAAACGGAAAGACGGGGGAAATACGGGGGAAATACGGGGGAAATGGGAAAAAAAAAGGGGAAAAAAAGGGAAAAAAATGGGCAAAAAACGGGAAAAAAATGGGCAAAAAACGGGAAAAAATGGGGAAAAAAACGGGGAAAACGGGAAATACGGGGGGGGAATTGGGAAAAAATGGGCAAAATGGGGAAAAAAAGGGGAAAAATGGGGAAAAAGAATGGGAAAACGGGGGAAAATATGGGGAAAATACAGGGAAAAATGGGAAAAAAATGGGGAAAAATGCGGGGGGGGAAATGGGGAGAAAATGGGAAAAAATGGGAAAATGGGCAAAAAACAGGGAAAATGGGAGAAAAAAAAAGGGAAAAATGGGAAAAACCTGGGAGAAGGCGGAATTCCCCAAATTCCCCAAATTCCCTAAATTGCCCAAATTGCCCAAATTCCCCAAATTCCCCAAATTTCCCAAATTCCCGATTTTCCCGCAGAGGATCCCGAGGATTCCTGGAGCCTCCTGGTGAGCAGCACCCTGGAGGCGGCCGTGGTTTATCGGGTGAGCCCCAAAAATTCCCAAAATTCCCCCAAAAAATCCCCAAAATTCCCTCCCAAAATTCCCCAAAATTCCCTCCCAGAAGTCCCCAAAATTCCCTCCCAAAATTCCCTCCCAAAAATCCCCAAATTCCCAAACTTGTGGGGAATGTTTGGGGGATTTTTGGGGAAAGCTTGGAGAATTTTGGGGGGATTTTTTTTTGAGAATTTTGGGAGATTTTTGGTAATTTTTGGGGGGAATTCCAGGAGTTTTTTTGAGAATTCTGGGAATTTTTTTTTTTTTTTTTGGGGGGGGGGGTATTTTTCTGGCTATTTCTTGGTGTGGGGGGCTCTTGGGTCTTTTTTAATTTTATTTTTGGGTAATTTTGGGGGGGGAATTCTGGGATTTTTTTTGTATTTTTTCGGGTTTTTTTTGGATTTTTTCGCGATTTTTTCGGGTTTATTGGGATTTTGTCGGGATGTTTTTTTGGGAGGAGGATTTGTTGGGATTTTTTTTTGTTGGTATTTGGTTATTTTTTGGCATTCCAGGCGCCTCCTGCGCCGGGGCCTGGCCGAGCCCCTGGAGCTGCCCGGGAGCCGCGGCTCCGACGCCGTCGTCTGCGCCAAGTCACCGACGTCGACTTCGACGGCGCCGCCGAGATCCTGCTGGGCACCTACGGCCAGGTGGGAGCCCGGGGCCCCCACACCCCTCAATTCCCGCCCAGATTCCCTCAATTCCCGCCCCAAATTCCCTTAATTCCCTCCCCAAATTCCCCCAAATTCCCCCAAATTCCCTCAATTCCCAGCAATTTCCCCCAAATTCCCCCAAATTCCCCCAGATTCCCCCAAATTCCCTCAATTCCCCCCAAATTCCTCAATTCCCTCCCCAGATTCCCCCAAACCCCTCAATTCCCAGCAATTCCCCCCAAATTCCCTCAATTCCCCCAAATTCCCTCAATTCCCTCCCCTAATTCCCCCAAATTCCCCTCAATCCCCCCAGTTTCCCCCAAATTCCCTCAATTCCCCCAAATTCCCTCAATTCCCAGCAATTTCCCCCAAATTCCCCCAAATTCCCTACAATTCCCCCCAAATTCCCTCAATTCCCAGCAATTTCCCCCAAATTCCCTCAATTCCCCCCCCAATTTCCTCAATTCCACCCAAATTTCCCCCAATTTCCCTCATTTTCCTTCCATTTTCCCCAAATTCCCTCAAAATTCCCTCAATTCCCCCCAATTTCCCCCAAATTCCCTCAATCCCCCCAATTCCCCCCAATTTCCCCCAAATTCCCTCAATTCCCCCATTTTCCTCCATTTCCCCCATTATTTCCATTTTTTCCCCAATTTCCCCCATTATTTTCCCATTTTTCCCTAATTTCTCCCATTTATTTCCCCATATTCCCCATTATTCCCCATTATTCCCATTATTTCCCACTATTTCCCATTTTCCCCCCCAATCCCCTTTCCCCCCCCCTGCCAGGAGCTGCTGTGTTACAAATATTCCGGGGCGGATTCGGGCGATTTTGGCCAATTCCGGCCGCTATGGGCGCGGCGCTTCCCCTCCCCCCTGCTGGCGCTGGAGCCGCTCGACCTGACGGGGGATGGGCTGCAGGAGCTGGCCGTGGTCTGCCTGGGGGGGCTGCACGTGCTCCAGGTGGGGCCACACCCCAAATCCCCAAAATTCCCAAAATCCCCGAATCCCCAAAATCCCAAATTCCCCAAATTCCAAATTCCCAAATTCCCCAATCCCCCAAAATCCAAAAATCCCAAATTCCCCAAAATCCCAAAATTCCAAAATCCCAAAATCCCCAAATTCCCAAATCCCCAAATTCCCAAAATCCCCAAGTTCCCAAATTCCCAAATTCCCAAATCCAAATTCCCAAATCCCCAAATTCCCCAAAACTCCCCCAAAAGGCCCCTGGTGGGGGATGGGCTGCAGGAGCTGGCCGTGGTCTGCCTGGGGGGGCTGCACGTGCTCCAGGTGGGGCCACACCCCAAATCCCCAAATCCCCAAAATCCCAAATTCCCAAATTCCCAAATCCCCCAAATTCCCCAATCCCCCAAAATCCCAAATCCCCAATTTCTCAAATTCCCCAAATTCCCAAATTCTCAAATTCTCAAATTCCCAAAATCCCCAATCCCCAAATCCCCCAAAATCCCAAAATTCCCAAATTCCCAAAATTCCCAAATCCCAAATTCCCAAATTCCCAAAATTCCAAAATTCCCAAATCCCAAATCCCCAAATCCCCAAATTCCCAAATCCCCAAATCCCCCAAATTCCCCAATCCCCCAAAATCCCCAAAACCCCAAATTCTCAAATTCCCCAAACTCCCAAATCCCAAAATTTCCAAATTCCCAAATCCCCAAATTCCCAAATTCCCCAATTCCCCAAAATCACAAATCCCCAAATTCCCAAATTCAAAATTCCCAAATCCCCAAATCCCCAAATTCCCAAATCCAAAATTCCCCAAATCCCCAAATTCCCCAAATTCCCAAATTCCCCCAAATTCCCCCAAAAATCCCCAAACTCCCCCATTCCCGCCGCCCAGCACAGCCTGGAGCCGACGGCGCGGGCTGCTCCGGAGCGCCTGCGGAGGGAGGTGCAGCAAAAACGGGGCCAAAACCCCGAGAAACGGGAAAAAAAAACACGGAAAAAAATGGGAAAAAAACACGGAAAAAACGGGAAAAAAACCACGGAAAAACGGGAAAAAAACACCGGAAAATCGGGAAAAAACTGCGGAAAAAACGGGAAAAGACCACGGAAAAATGGGAAAAAAACGCCGGAGAAACGGGAAAAAACTACGGAAAAACAGGAGGGAAAAGAGGAAATCTGGGGGGAAAACCCCAAAAACACGGGAAGAAAGCACAGAAAAATGGGAAAAAAACACGGAAAAAAACGGGAAAATGCACGGAAAATGGAGAAAACCACGGAAAATTGGGGAAAAAACCCCGAGAGTTGGGAAAAAAACCTGGGAAAGCAGGAGAAAAACACGGAAAAGTGGGAAAAAAACCAAGAAAAATCCCCGGAAAAATGGGAAAAGAAGACAGAGAAATGGGGGAAACAGCGGGGGAAAATGGGAAGAAAAGACGGAAAATTGGGAAAAAAACCCGGAAAATCGGGAAAAATCCCGGGAAAATCGGGAAAAATCCCCGGGAAAATCGGGAAAAATCCCGGGCAAAGGCCGAGGAGGAGGAAGAGGAGGAAGAGGAGAGGGGGGGGGGCGGGGCCGCGGGGCCCCTCCCCCCCCCCCAAAATCCCAATAAAAAAATTCCCGGGAAAAATTCCCGAAAAGCCTTCCCTGAAATGGGGCTGGGGGGGATTTTGGGGGGGATTTGGGGGGGATTTGGGGTCCAGGGGGGGTTCAGGGGAATTTGGGGAGGGTTTGGGGGTCCCGGGTGGGTTTTGGGGTCCCCCAAAGGCTCCCGGGGGGGGGTTCGGGGGTCCTAAAAGGGGCGGAGACCCCAAATTTGGGGAGGGGGGTGGAGGGGGCGAGGGGGTACCCCAAATTTTGGGGGGGGGGGGGGGTCCCTGGGGGGGTTTTGGGGGTCCCGGGGTTTTTTGGGGGGGGGGTCCTTGGAGAGATTTTGGGGGTCCCCTGAAGGGATTTTGGGGGGACCCTGAAGGGATTTTGGGGGTCCCGGGGTTTTTTTGGGGGTCCCGGGGTTTTTTTTGGGGGTCCCTGAAGGGATTTTGGGGGTCCCGGGGTTTTTTTTGGGGTCCCGGGTTTTTTTTGGGGGGTCCCGGGGGCGTTCCCGGGGGTGGGGGCGGGGCCGATCCCGCCCCTCCCCCCTGGCTCCGCCCCTCCCCCCCCCCCAATGGAGCTTTAACGGCGGCGGCGGCGGGAGCGGACCCGGGGGGGGAACAGGTAGGAGGGGGAAAAAAGGGGGGGGGGGTCCCCGAAACCCCCCCCCGAGCCCCCCAAAACCCCCCGCCCCTCCCCCACCCCCGGGACCCCCCCCCCCGCCCCTCCCCCAGCCGCGGTTTTGGGGGGGAACCGCCGGATTTGGGGTGGGGGGCGCGGGGGGGGGGGGGAGGGGCGGGGGTCGCTCCATTGGGGGGGGGGGAGGGGAAGGATGAGCCCCCCCCCCCAATCCCCCCCCACCCCGAAATTGGCCCCAAAATCGCCGGAATTGGGAAAAAATTCCCGAGCTCGGGGCTGGGAACAGGTGGGTGGGGGGGGGGGGGGGCAGCGATTCCGCCCGAATTCCCAGAAATTCCCCCCAAATTCCCGCGGCTCCCCCCGAGTCCCCCCGCGCCGCCCCGATTGTCCACAAATCCCCCCAAATTTCCCTTTTTCCCCCCCCAAAAAAAATCCCGGTTTTCCCTCGAAATTCCCCTTTTATCCCTCGAAATTCCCCATTTTCCCCCAAATTTCCCCATTTTCTCCCCATTTCCTCCCACAATTTCCCACTTTCCCCTCGAAATTCCCCATTTTCTTCCAAAATTCCCCGTTTTCCTCCCGAAAATTCTCATTTTTTTCCCTCAAAAATGCCCCATTTTCTTCCCAAATTTACCATTTTCCCCCCAAGATTCCCCATTTGCCCACAAAATCCTCCGTTTTCCCCTTGAAATTCCCGTTTTCCCCCCAAAATTTTCCTGTTTTCCCCTCGAAACTCCCCATTTTTCCCTCGAAATTCCCTATTTTCCTCCAAAATTCCCCATTTTGCTCCAAAAATTCTCCATTTTCATCTGAAATTCCCCATTTTCCCCCCTCGAAATTCCCCCAAATCTCCCCCGGATCTGTTCAAATTCCCCGAATTTTCCCCTGATTTTCCCCCGAATTCCCCAAAATTCCCCCAAATTTCCCCGAATCCCCCCGGATTCCACCGAAATTCCTTGGATTTCCTCCCAAAATCTCCGAATTCCCCGGAATTTTCCCCAAATTCACCCGAATCCCCCAAATTCCCTCGAGTTCCCCTCCCAATTTCCCTGGAATTCCTGAAATTCTCCCGGATTTCCCCCAAATCTCCTGAATCCTCCCAAATTTCTCATTTTCTCCCCCGAAGGCCGAAAATTCTCCCACATTTTCCCCAAAATTCCCCAAAATTCCCCAAAATTCCCCTGAATCCCCACAAATCCCCCATATCTGGGCTCGAATTCCCAAAATTCTCCCAAATTTCATCGCTCCTTCCCCCAAATTCCCCAAATTCCCACATTTTGCCCCAAATTCCCTCAAATTCCTGCAGATTTCCCGAAATTTCCCCACGTTCCCCCCTGAATTCCCCCAAATCCTCCAAAATCTCCTCAAATCCTCCCCCGGTTTTCCCTGAATTCCTTCAATTCCTCCAAATCCCCCCCCAAATCCCCCAAATTCCCTCAAATTCCCCAAATTCCCCAAATTCTCCAAATTCCCTCAAAATCCCCCCCAGAAACCCCAAAATTTCCCCCAGATTTCCCAAATCCTCTCAATTCCCACAAATCTCCCCCCGAATCTCCCAAATTCCCGCGAATTTCCCCCCAAATTCTGCCCCAAATCCCAGAAATTCCCCCCAAATCCCCCCTTTTCCCCTCCCCCCGCTGCCGGATCCCCCTCGGAAAACCCGGATTTGTCCTAAATCCCGGCTTTTCCCCCCAAATCCTCCAAATCCGCCGGGAAGGAAAAAAAAAAACCAACAAAAAAAGGAAAAAAAACCGCAAAAATCCGCAGTTTTGAGGGGAAAAGCGGCGGGATTTGGGTCTCGGGAGCTCCAAAAAGGGAATTTTGGGGGAATTTCCCGGGAATTTTGGGGGGATTTCCCGGGAATTTGGGGTCGCCCGGCTCCGACCCTGCCCCGCGGGGCCTCAGTCCGGGGGAAAATCCCCGAGAATTGGGCAAATCCTCGGAACGAAGGAAAATCCCCCAGAACTGGGGCGAATCCCGAGGGATTTGGGGAAATCCCCGCGCGGCCCCCGCGGGACCTGGGGTTAATTAGTTCATTAATGAGGGGCATCGAGGGGCGTTAATTGGATTAATTGGGGGGGAGGAGCTGGGGGGGGGCAGGAAATGGGGCTGGAAATGGGGCAGGAGTGGGGCAGGAAATGGGGCAGAAATGGGGCAGGAGTGGGGCAGAAAAGGGGCAGGAATGGGGCAGGAATGGGGCAGGAGTGGGGCAGAAAAGGGGCAGGAGTGGGGCAGGAATGGGGCAGGAAGGACCCGCGGGTCAGTTTTGGATCCGTGGGTCCAGTTTGAATCTGTGGGTCAGGGATCCGTGGGTCAGGGATCAATCGATGGGGCTGGTTTGGATCTGTGGGGCCGGTTCGGATCTATGGGTCAGGCAGGATCCATGGGTCAGGGATGGATCTATGGGTCAGGGATCAGTGGGGCCGGTTCGGATGCGTGGGTCCAGTTCGGATCTCTGGGGCCGGTTCGGATCTATGGGGACAGTTCAGATCTATGGGTCCGGTTCGGATCTCTGGGGCCGGTTGGGATCTGTGGGGCGGGTTCGGGGCGGGTTCGGGGCCGGTCCGGGGCCGGTTCGGATCTATGGGTCCAGTTCGGATCTATGGGTCAGGGATCCATGGGGCTGGTTCGGATCTCTGGGGCCGGTTGGGATCTATGGGTCAGGGATCCATGGGGCCGGTTCGGGGCCGGTTGGGATCTATGGGTCCGGTTCGGATCTCTGGGGCTGGTTCGGATCTCTGGGGCCGGTTCGGGGCCGGTTGGGATCTATGGGGCCGGTTGGGATCTATGGGTCAGGGATCCGTGGGTCCGGATCGGATCTCTGGGGCCGGTTCGGATCTATGGGTCAGGGATCTATGGGGCCGGATCGGATCTGTGGGGCCGGTCCGGGGCCGGTTGGGATCTATGGGGCCGGTTGGGATCTATGGGTCAGGGATCTCTGGGGCCGGATCGGATCTCTGGGGCCGGTTGGGATCTATGGGTCAGGGATCTCTGGGTCCGGATCGGATCTGTGGGGCCGGTTCAGATCTCTGGGTCAGGGATCCGTGGGTCCGGATCGGATCTGTGGGGCCGGTCCGGGGCCGGGGGGGCTCCGGGCGGTTCCGGCTGCGGGGGCGGCTCCGGCCGCTCTTGGCAACCGCGCGGTTTCCATGGAAACCGGGCTGGGGGAGGGAGGGGGAGGGGGAGGGACCCGGCGGGGGAGGGGGAGGGGCCGCCCCGAACCGGCCCCACGGATCCGAACCGGCCCCACGGATCCGAACCGGCCCCATAGATCCGAACCGGCCCCACGGATCCGAACCGGCCCCATAGATCCCTGACCCATAGATCCAAACGGGCCCCACAGATCCGAACCGGCCCCACAGATCTGAACCGGCCCCATAGATCTGAACCGGCCCCATAGATCCGAACCGGCCCCATAGATCTGAACCGACCCCACGGATCCGAACCGGCCCCACAGATCTGAACCGGCCCCACAGATCTGAACTGGCCCCATAGATCCGAACCGGCCCCATAGATCTGAACCGGCCCCACAGATCTGAACCGGCCCCATAGATCCCTGACCCATAGATCCAGACCGGCCCCATAGATCCCGACCGGCCCCATAGATCCAAACCGGCCCCATGGATCCGAACCGGAGATCTGAACCAGCCCCATAGATCCCTGACCCATAGATCCAAACCGGCACCATAGATCCGAACGGGCCCCATAGATCTGAACCGGCCCCATAGATCCCAACTGGCCCCATGGATCCAAACCGGCCCCACGGATCTGAACCGGCCTCAGAGATCCCTGACCCATACATCCCAACTGGCCCCACTGATCCGAACCGGCCCCTGACCTATGGATCTAAACCACCCCAATATTCCTGATCCATGGCCAAATCCCAGCCCCACATCCCAGCCCCATGGACCCATCCCAGCCCCACATCCCTGATCCCATTTCCCCCCACAGGCTCCTTGTGGGGCGCCACGGCTTTGCCCCACATCCCAAATCCCACAACCAAAACCCCATCTCCTGACCCCATATTCCACATCCCAAATCCCACCCCCCAAATCCCACATCCCCCATCCCATAACCCAAACCCCATCTCCTGACCCCACATCCCTTTCCCCACAGGCTCCTTGTGGGGCACCACGGCTGTGCCCCACATCCCAAATTCCCAATCCCACATCCCAAATCCCTGATCCCACATCCCCAGTCCCCAATCCCATAACCCAAACCCCATCTCCCGACCCCACACCTCCCAACCCCATATCCTGACCCCACACCTCCTGACCCCATATCCTGACCCCATCTCCTGACCCCGCAGGCTCCTTGTGGGGCGCCACAGCTGTGCCCCATATCTCACATCCCACATCCCAAATCCCCAATCCCAGATCCCAAATTCCTGATCCCATAACCCAAACCCCATATCCTGACCCCACACCTCCCGACCCCGCAGGCTCCTCGTGGGGCGCCATGGCTGTGCCCCACATCCCAAATCCCATAAACCAAACCCCATCTCCGGACCCCATATCCCTGACCCCACATCCCTGACCCCGCACCTCCCGACCCCACATCCCTGACCCCACATCCCTGACCCCACATCCCTGACCCCACATCCTGACCCCACACCTCCCGACCCCACATCCCTGACCCCACATCCCTGACCCCACATCCCTGACCCCACATCCTGACCCCACACCTCCCGACCCCGCAGGCTCCTCGTGGGGCGCCATGGCGGCGCTGGGCCCGGCGCTGGCGGCCTGGCTGCTGCTGAGCCCGCGGGGCTGCGCGGCGGCGGCCGACGGCCCCAACGGCACGTGCCGGGGCTCGGCGCGGTGCCAGCCCGGCGTCCTCCTGCCCGTGTGGCAGCCGGACGAGCCGGCGGCCGGCGACAAGGCGGCGCGCGCCATCGTCTACTTCGTGGCCATGATGTACCTGTTCCTGGGCGTGTCCATCATCGCCGACCGCTTCATGGCCTCCATCGAGGTGATCACGTCGCGCGAGAAGGAGATCACCGTCACCAAGGCCAACGGCGAGACCAGCGTGGGCACCGTGCGCATCTGGAACGAGACCGTCTCCAACCTGACGCTGATGGCGCTGGGCTCCTCGGCGCCCGAGATCCTCCTGTCGCTCATCGAGGTGTGCGGGCACCGCTTCCAGGCCGGCGAGCTGGGCCCGGGCACCATCGTGGGCAGCGCCGCCTTCAACATGTTCGTGGTGATCGCCGTGTGCGTCTACGCCATCCCGGCGGGCGAGAGCCGCCGCATCAAGCACCTACGCGTCTTCTTCGTCACGGCCTCGTGGAGCATCTTCGCCTACATCTGGCTCTACCTCATCCTGGCCGTCATCACGCCGGGCGTGGTGCAGGTGTGGGAGGCCTTCCTGACGCTGCTCTTCTTCCCGGCGTGCGTGGTGTTCGCCTGGGCGGCCGACAAGCGCCTGCTCTTCTACAAGTACGTCTACAAGCGCTACCGCGCCGACCCGCGCAGCGGCATCATCATCGGCACCGAGGCCGAGCGCCCGCCCAAGGACCTGGAGGCCGACGGCGGCTTCCCGGCGCTGCCCGAGCCCGAGCCCGCCGCCGGCGCCTCGCCCTCGCCCACGCCCGAGGAGAAGGAGCTGGACGAGAGCCGGCGCGAGGTGATCCAGATCCTCAAGGACCTGAAGCAGAAGCACCCGGAGAAGGAGCTGGAGCAGCTGCTGGACGCCGCCAACTACATGGCGCTGGTGCACCAGCAGAAGAGCCGCGCCTTCTACCGCATCCAGGCCACGCGGCTCATGACCGGCGCCGGCAACGTGCTCAAGAAGCACGCGGCCGAGGCGGCGCGGCGCTCGCCCGCCCCGCCCGGCGAGGACGACGAGGACGACGAGGAGGACGAGGCGTGCAGCCGCATCTTCTTCGAGCCGTGCCTCTACCACTGCCTGGAGAACTGCGGCTCGGTGACGCTGGCCGTGGCGTGCCAGCAGGGCCTGGGCGCCAACCAGACCTTCTACGTGGACTTCCGCACCGAGGACGGCTCGGCCAAGGCGGGCTCGGACTACGAGTACAGCGAGGGCACGCTCATCTTCAAGCCGGGCGAGACGCGCAAGGAGCTGGCCATCGGCATCATCGACGATGACATCTTCGAGGAGGACGAGCACTTCTTCGTGCGCCTGCTGAACCTGCGCGTGGGCGACGCCGAGGGCATGTTCGAGGCCGACTCCGAGGACCACCCCAAGGGCAAGCTGGTGGCGCCGCTGGTGGCCACGGTGACCATCCTGGACGACGACCACGCCGGCATCTTCGGCTTCCGGGAGCGCTCGGTGCGCGTCAGCGAGTGCCAGGGCCACGTGGAGGTGACGGTGGTGCGCAGCTCCGGCGCGCGCGGCACCGTCATGGTGCCCTTCCGCACCGTGGAGGGGACGGCGCGCGGCGGCGGCGTCGACTACGAGGACGCCAGCGGGGAGCTGGAGTTCCGCAACGACGAGACGGCGTGAGGGCGGCGGGGGGAGGGGCACGGGGGTGGGGCAGGGCGTGGTTGGGTCGTTGGTTGGGTGGAGATGGAGGAGGAAGATGATGATGGATGGATCCATGGATGAATGGATGGATGGAGATGGAAGAGGATGGTTGGGTCGTTGGTTGGGTGGAGATGGAAGAGGAAGAGGGTGGATGATGGATGGATGGAGATGGAAGAGGAAGATGATGATGATGGATGATGATGATGATAGATGGAGAATGGATTCAGATGGAAGAGGAAGATGATGATGATAGATGATGATGATGATGGAGGATGGATGGATGGATGGAGATGGAAGAGGAAGGTTGGAACAATGGATGGATGGAAGAGGAAGAAGATGGATGATGGATGGAGGTGGAAGAGGAAGAGGATGGTTGGGCCGTTGGTCGGGTGGAGATGGAGGAGGATGGACCATGGATGGAACGATGGATGGATCATGGATGGATGGGTGGAGATGGAAGATGATGATGATGATGGATGGAGGATGGATAGATGGATGGATGGAAGAGGAAAAAGATGGTTGGATGGTTGGGTGGAAATGGAGGAAGAAGAAGGTGGATGATGAATGGATCATGCATGGATGGATGGATGGAGGTGGAAGAGGAAGAGGATGGTTGGAACAATGGATGGAAGAGGAAGAGGATGGATGATGGATGGAACGATGGATGGATGGATCATGGATAGAGGGATGGGTGGGTGGAGGTGGAAGAGGAAGAGGATGGTTGGGTTGTTGGTCGGGTGGAGATGGAAGAGGAAGAGAATGGATGGATGGATGGATGCTGGATGGAGATGGAAGATGATGATGACGATGATGCTGAATTGATGATGACATTGGATGACGATGATGATGATGATGGTGGATGATGATGGTGATGATGACGATGATGACGACCCTGAGGCCGAGGGTGCCCCGTGTCCCGCCCCAGGAAGACGCTGCAGGTGAAGATCGTGGACGACGAGGAGTACGAGAAGAAGGAGAACTTCTTCATCGAGCTGGGGACGCCGCGCTGGCTCAAGCGCGGCATCTCGGGTACGGGGACACCGCGGGCGGGGCCACCGAGGGCGGGGCCACCGAGGGCGGGGTCACCGAGGGCGGGGTCACGGGGGTCTCACCGCTGCCCCTCCCCTCTCTCCTCAGCTCTTCTGCTCGCCCAAGGTAGGAGCCTTCGGCCTCGGACGCGCCCCATGACCATGGATGTGCCATGAGCGTGTATGTCGCCGTGTCCCACGCCGTGTCCTCGTGCCACGGCCTCATCACGGCCCCGTGAGGTGTCCCCATGAGCACGCCCGCGACCCCGCGGCGTCCCCACGCCGTGTCCCCCTGTCCCCACGCTCGTGTCGCGTTCCCGGGGCCGTTTGGTGTCCCCATGGCCACGTGCCACGTCCCCGTGTCCCCACCGTGTCCCCACTGTGTCCCCATGGCCACGTGCCACGTCCCCGTGTCCCCACCGTGTCCCCATGGCCACGTGCCACGTCCCCGTGTCCCCACCGTGTCCCCATGGCCACGTGCCACATCCCCGTGTCCCCACCGTGTCCCCATGGCCACGTGCCACGTCCGCATGCCCACGCTGTGTCCTCCATTGTGTCCCCACGTCCCCACTGTGTCCCCACCGCATCGCCGGTGACGCGGCCAGCGTGTCCCCGTGTCCCCATCTTGTCCCCACGTCCCCATGCCGTGTCCCCTCCGTGTCAATGGTGACGTGGCGGCCGTGTCCCCACTGTGTCCCCACTGTGTCCCCATTATGTCCCCACCGTGTCCCCACCACGTCCCCATCATGTCCTGTGTCCCTACACCGTGTCCCCATGTCCCCCCATCGTGTCCCCACCATGTCCCCACCACGTCCCCATGTCCCCACACCGTGTCCCCATAGTGTCCCCACACCATGTCCCCATCATGTCCCCACGTCCCCCCATCGTGTCCCCCCTTGTGTCCCCATTGTGTCCCCCATGTCCCCCCATTGTGTCGTGTCCCCACCATGTCCCCACCATGTCCCCATTGTGTCCCCATGTCCCTACACCATGTCCCCACCATGTCCCCACCGTGTCCCCGCCGTGTCCCCGCCATGTCCCCATCGTGTCCCCACCTTGTCCCCACCTTGTCCCCACCACATCCCTACACCATGTCCCCACCGTGTCCCCACCGTGTCCCCATGTCCCTACACCGTGTCCCCGCCGTGTCCCCACCGTGTCCCCATGTCCCCACACCGTGTCCCCATAGTGTCCCCACACCATGTCCCCATCATGTCCCCACGTCCCCCCATTGTGTCCCCCCTTGTGTCCCCCATGTCCCCCCATTGTGTCATTGTGTCCCCACCATGTCCCCGCCGTGTCCCCATGTCCCTACACCATGTCCCATGTCCCCACCATGTCCCCACTGTGTCCCCATGTCCCCACTGTGTCCCCATGTCCCCACGGTGTCCCCACTGTGTCCCCACCATGTCCCTACACCATGTCCCATGTCCTCACCATGTCCCCACTGTGTCCCCATGTCCCCACTGTGTCCCCATGTCCTCACCATGTCCCCATTGTGTCCCCACCATGTCCCCATGTCCCCGCCATGTCCCCACGGTGTCCCCATCGTGTCCCCATGTCCCTGCCGTGTCCCCATGTCCCCACCATGTCCCCACCGTGTCCCCACCATGTCCCTACACCGTGTCCCCGCCGTGTCCCCGCGCAGGGGACGGCGAGCGGCAGCTGTCGGCCGAGGAGGAGGAGGCGCGGCGCATCGCCGACATGGGCAAGCCGGTGCTGGGCGACAACCGGCGCCTCGAGGTGGTCATCGAGGAGTCCTACGACTTCAAGGTGACCCCGGGGACACCCTTGGGGACACCGGGGGACGGCGGCGGTGGCGGGGGGGGGGGACATGGCCTGACCGGCGCCCCCCGGTGTCCCCGGTGTCCCCAGAACACGGTGGACAAGCTGATGAAGAAAACCAACCTGGCCACCGTCATCGGCACGCACTCGTGGCGCGAGCAGTTCCTGGAGGCCATCACCGTCAGCGCAGGTGGCACGGGCGCCCCGGGGTGTCCCCAGGGTGTCCCCGGGGTGTCCCCAGGGTGTCCCCAGGGTGTCCCCAGAGCAGCCACGGTGTCCCCCCGCCACCCCCAGCGTCCTCGGGGTCACCGTCAGCGCGGGTGGCAGGAGGTCCCCAAGCTCCCCTTGGCGTCCCCGGTGTCCCCTTGGTGTCCCCAAGGCCCTCTCGGGGTCCTCCCGCCTTGCCCGGTGTCCACCATGTCCAGCCTTCGGGTGCCACCCTGGTGCCACCACCCTGGGGACCCCAAGGCCACCAACTCGGTGACCCCACCTTGATGCCACCACCATGGGGACCCCAAAACTGGTGCCACCACCTTGGGGACCTCCAACTCTGGTACCACCATCATGGGGACTCCTAACCTTGATGCCACTGCCTTGGTGACCCCAAAACTGATGCCACCACCTTGGGGACCTCCAACCCTGGTGCCACCACTTAGGCGACCCCAATGCCACCACCATGGGGACCCCAACCCTGGTGCCACCACCCTGGTGACCCCAAGCCTGGTGGAGCCACCACCTTGGGGACCCCCAAGCCTTGATGCCACCACCTTGGGGATTCCAACTTTGGTGCCACAACCTTGGTGACCCCAACCCTGGTGCCACCACCCTGGTGACCCCAATGCCACTGCCCTGGTGAGCCCAAGCCTGGTGCCACCACTTAGGGGACCCCAATGCCACCAACTCGGTGACCCCACCTTGATGCCACCACCATGGGGACCCCGAAACTGATGCCACCACCTTGGGGACCCCCAACCCTTGTGGTGCACCCACCATGGAGACCCCAGCCCTGGTGCCACCACCCTGGTGACCCCAATGCCACCACCCTGGTGACCCCAAACCTGGTGCCACCACCTTGGGGACACCCAACCTTGATGACACCGCCCTGGTGACCCCAAGCCTGGTGCCACCACCCCCCCGGCGTCCCCGCAGGTGACGAGGACGAGGACGACGAGGGCCGCGAGGAGCGGCTGCCGTCGTGCTTCGATTACGTCATGCACTTCCTGACGGTCTTCTGGAAGGTTCTGTTCGCCTGCGTGCCCCCCACGGCGCTGCTGGGGGGCTGGGCGGCCTTCGGCGTCTCCATCCTCCTCCTCGCGCTGCTCACCGCCCTCATCGGCGACCTGGCCGCGCACTTCGGCTGCACCCTCGGCCTCAAGGACTCGGTCAACGCTGTCGTCTTCGTGGCGCTCGGCACCTCCATCCCTGGTGAGGGACCCTGGGGACATCGTGGGGACCTTGGGGACATCACAGGGACATCATGGGGACAACAGGGTGGGATAAGGGACAGGACAAGGGACAGGAACCCAAGGACTCGGTCAACGCCGTCGTCTTCGCGGCGCTCGGCACCTCCATCCCCGGTGAGGGACCTTGGGGACATCGTGGGGACCTTGGGGACATTGGGGACATCACGGGGACACTGGGGACATTGTGGGGATCTTGGGGACATCACGGGGACATCGTGGGGACAACAGGGTGGGATAAGGGACAGGACAAGGGTCAGGAACCCAAGGACTTGGTCAACGCCGTCGTCTTCATCGTGCTTGGCACCTCCATCCCCGGTGAGGGACAATGGGGACATCGTGGGGACCTTGGGGAACTTGGGGACATCGTGGGGACCTTGGGGACATTGGGGAGGGGGAACGGGACAAGGGACAGGACAAGGGACAGGACAAGGGACCCAAGGACTCCATGACTTGGCCGAGGCCGTCGTCTTCGTCACCTTCAACATCCCCGATGTCCCCGACGTGTCCAAGGTCCCCGATGTCCTCAATGTCCCCAACACCCCCAATGTCCCCAAACCCCCAACACCCCAATGTCACCAACACCCCCAATGTCCCCATTGTCCCCGATGTCCCCATTGTCCCCAATGTCCCCAATCCCCCAACATCCCCAATCTCCCAATGTCCCCATTGTCCCCATTGTCCCCATTGTCCCCGATGTCCTCAACATCCCCAACATCGCCACTGTCCCCACTGTCCCCACTGTCCCCAACACCCCCAATGTCCCCACTGTCCCCACTGTCCCCAATGTCCCCATTTTCCCCACTGTCCCCATTGTCCCCATTGTCCCCAACACCCCCAATCTCCCAATGTCCCCAACGTCCCCACTGTCCCCATTGTCCCCAATCTCCCAATGTCCCCATTGTCCCCATTGTCCCCAACACCCCAACGTCCCCACTGTCCCCAATCTCCCATTGTCCCCAACGTCCCCACTGTCCCCATTGTCCCCATTGTCCCCAAGTCCCCATTGTCCCCAACACCCCCAATCTCCCACTGTCCCCACTGTCCCCACTGTCCCCATTGTCCCCAACACCCCATTGGCCCCATTGGCCCCACTGTCCCCACTGTCCCCAACATCGCCACTGTCCCCATTGTCCCCATTGTCCCCAACACCCCCAATCTCCCACTGTCCCCAACCCCGCAGACACCTTCGCCAGCCGCGTGGCCGCGCTGCAGGACCCGTGCGCCGACGCCTCCATCGGCAACGTCACCGGCTCCAACGCCGTCAACGTCTTCCTGGGGCTGGGGCTGGCCTGGTCGGTGGCCGCCGTGTACTGGGCGGCGCAGGGCCGGCCGTTCCGCGTGCCGCCGGGCACGCTGGCCTTCCCCGTCACGCTCTTCACCATCTTCGCCTTCCTCGCCATCGGCGTGCTGCTGTGGCGGCGCCGCGCGCCCATCGGCGGCGAGCTGGGGGGGCCCCGCGCCCCCAAAGTGCTGACGGCCGGGCTCTTCCTGCTGCTCTGGCTGCTCTACGTGCTCTTCGCCAGCCTGGAGGCGTACTGCCACATCCAGGGCTTCTGAACGGGCAAACTGGGAACACTGGGAGGGACTGGGAGAGACTGGGAGGGACTGGGAGAGACTGGGAGCTGCTCCTGGGGGTCACTGCCACATCCAGGGCTTCTGACCGGGCAAACTGGGGGAACTGGGCAAACTGGGAGGGACTGGGAGAGACTGGGAGCTGCTCCTGGGGGTCACTGCCACATCCAGGGCTTCTGACCGGGCAAACTGGGAACACTGGGCAAACTGGGAGGGACTGGGAGCACTGGGACACAGGGACACAGGGACAGAGCTGCTCCTGGGGGTCACTGCCACATCCAGGGCTTCTGACCGGGCAAACTGGGGGAACTGGGAACACTGGGAGGGACTGGGAGGGACTGGGAGAGACTGGGAGCTGCTCCTGGGGGCGTACTGCCACATCCAGGGCTTCTGAACGGGCAAACTGGGAGCACTGGGCAAACTGGGAGGGACTGGGAGAGACTGGGAGGGACTGGGAGAGACTGGGAGAGACTGGGAGAGACTGGGAGCTGCTCCTGGAGGCGTACTGCCACATCCAGGGCTTCTGAACGGGCAAACTGGGCAAACTGGGGGAACTGGGAGCACTGGGAGCACTGGGAGGGACTGGGAACTGCTCCTGGGGGTCACTGCCACATCCAGGGCTTCTGACCGGGCAAACTGGGGGAACTGGGCAAACTGGGAGGGACTGGGAGAGACTGGGAGGGACTGGGAGGGACTGGGAGCACTGGGAGCAGCTCTTGGGGGTCACTGCCACATCCAGGGTTTTACTGGGAGCACTGGGAGCACTGGGAGGGACTGGGAGCACTGGGAGCACTGGGATAAGACCGGGTCGGGGACGCCTCCCCGGGGTCCCCCCCTTGCCCCTCCCCCACCCCTTTGGGGTCCCCCCCCCCTCCCCCACCCCAGGGACCCTTGGGCCACCTCAGGGACCCCCCAGGACCCCCCCAAAATCCCCCCAGGGACCCCCAAATCCCCTCAAGGGACCCAAAATTCCCCCCAGGGACCCCAAATCCCTTCAGGGACCCCAACCCCCCCCCCCCAGGGGACCCCAAAACCCCCCCAGGGACCCCCAGGGACCCCCAGCCCCTCCCCCCCCGGGGTCGTTTCTTATCTCGCAGCGTTTTTTAAGCGGGGGGAGGGGCGCGGTGGGGGAGGGGAGCGGTGGGGGGGTGTGGGGTGGGGGGAGGGGCGCCCCCCGGAAAAACAAAACAAAAACAAAACAAAAAAAAAAACCAAAAAAAACCCCCAAAGCCAAAACAAAATAAAAAATGGAAAAAAAAAAACCCAAAAAAAAACCCACCAAAAAAAACCCCAAAACGCGGCTCCGGCTGTGAGTGAGCGCCGTGACATCACACGCTGTCCCAGTGACGTCATTGCCCCGGCCCTGATGACGTCACTCCCGTTTTCCCTCCCCGTTCCCTCTCCCGGCTCCGGCCGTAAAGCGCGCGGCTGAGGCTTTACGTCGCAAAGGACGGTGCTGTCGCAAAGCGCGGCGCGTCGCCATGGCGACCGGCGGGGCCGGGCGGCGTTGCCATGGGAACCGTCCCGGAAGTGCCCAAAGACGCCGGGGGAGCCCCAAAATCACCCCGGGGACCCCAAAACCGCCCCGGGGACCCCAAAATCACCCCGGGTGTTCCCAAAATCATCCCCGGAGACCTCTAAAACCGCCCTGCGACCCCCAAAACCACCCCGGGCACCCCAAAATCACCCCGGGGACCCCAAAACCGCCCCGGGGACCCCCAAAATCACCCTGTGTACCCCCAAGAACACCCCGGGGACCCCCAAAACCGCCCCAGGGACCCCAAACCCCCGCGGGGCCCCCCCTCAGAAGCGGGGCCCGCCGTAAAGCGCCGCCGCGAAGCGCTCGTTACCATGGTTACCGCCGCACGGCGTCGCCACGGCGGCATCTCCCGGGAGGGCCGTAAAGCGCGCGGGGAGGGGAGGGGCCAGGGGGGCGGGGCCTCGGCGGTCGCCTCGGCAACGCGGGAGGGGTGGGGCGGGGCGGCGCCGTAAAGGCGCGCGGCGCGTTGCCGGGCGACGGCCGCCAAGCGCGGGCGGCCGCGCGGCAGTGTCGCGAGGCGCGCAGTCATGGCGGTGCCGAACGGGGCCGGGGCCGCGGCCGGGACGGGCCCGGGGGGGACCGGGACGGGCCTGGGGGGCCCGGGCGGCACCGGGGGAGGCCTCAGGGCGGCGGCCGGGCTCTACGAGCAGCTCAAGGGCGAGTGGGGCCGCAAGAGCCCCAACCTGGCCAAGTGCGGGGAGGCGCTGGGCAGGCTGAAGGTGAGGGGGGGGGGGGGACCGGGGGGAGTTTGGGGGGGATTTGGGGGGGTTTGGGGCGGGTTTGAGGGGGGGCAGGGGGTTTTGAGGGGGCTTAGGGGGGATTTGGGGGGGTTTAGGGGGGCTTGAGGGGGTTTAGGGGGGATTTGAGGGGATTTGGGGGAGTTTTGGGGGGGATTTAGAGGGGTTTGAGGGGGATTTGGGGGGGGACTGGGGGGATTTGGGGGGGGCTGAAGGGGTTTGGGGAGGATTTGGGGGAATTTTGGGGGGTTTAGGCGGGGCTTGAGGGGGATTTGAGGGATTTTAGGGGGGGTTGGAGGGGATTTGGGGGGATTTTTAGGGGTTTAGGGGGGATTTGGGGGGTTTAGGGGGGATTTGGGGGAATTTTGGGGGGTTTAGGGGGGAAATTGGGGGAGTTTTAGGAGGTTTGGGGGGATTTTTGGGGGGTTTGAGGGGATTTAGGGGAGTTTTGGGGGGATTTAGGGGGGCTGAGGGGGATTTGGGGGAATTTTGGGGGCCTGGGGGATCCCCGACTTTGGGGGAATTAAAGCGGAATTTGGGGTCCCGGGGTTTTTGGGGTGTCCCAACCCCCCCCCCCCCTTTGTGTCATTTCCTGTCAACACCAATTAACCCCGAGGCATTAATTAACGCTGAGCCATTAATTAGCGCCGAACCTTTAATGAAGCGGCCGGGTCGGGGCTGGGGGGGGGCACGGAGACCCCCCCAGGATCCCCCAAATTCCTCAGGGCCCCCCCAAAACCCCCCCAGGTGGCTCTGCTGGACCTGAACTTCCTCCCCACCTCGGGCTCGGCCATGACCAAGCAGCAGCTGATCCTGGCCCGTGAGTGCCCCAAAAACACCCCAAAACACCCCAAAAAACACCTCAGAAACACCCCCAAAACCACCCCAAAAACATCCCAAAAACACCCCAAAAACTTTCCAAAAACACCCCAAAAAACACCCCAGAAACACCTCTAAAACACCCCAAAAATTCCCCAAAATCCCCTCAAAAACACCGCAAAAATTCCCCAAAATCCCCTCAAAAACACCGCAAAAATTCCCCAAAATCCCCTCAAAAAGACCCCAAAAATCCGCCCACAAATACCCCAAAAATTCCCCCAAAACCACCCCAAAAATCCCCTTAAAACACCCCAAAAATTCCCCAAAATCCCCCAAAAAACACACCAAAAATTCTCCACAAACGCCCTGAAAATCCCCCCAAAACACCCCAAAAATCTCCCAAAAATCCCCCAAAATCCCCTCAAAGATCTCCCAAAAATCCTCCCAAAATTCCCAAAAAACAGCCCTGAATTTGTGCAAGTTTTTCCTCCAATCTGCCCCAAAATCCCCCAAATCTTAAAACAAATCCCCCAAATTCAGCCCCAAATCCCTCAAATCTGACCCAAATTCCCCCCAAATCTTTCCCAGCCCCTCCCAAATCCTTTCCCACCCCCCAATTCCCATTTTTTTCCCATTTTTTTCCCATTTTTTTCCCCATTTTCCCCCGTTTCCAGGGGACATTCTGGAGATCGGGGCGCAGTGGAGCATCCTGAGGAAGGAAATTCCCCCTAAAATCTCCCTTAAACCCCCCCAAATCCCATCCAAACCCCCCCAAATCCCCTCGAAACCCCCCCAAACTCCCGTTTTTTCCCATTTTTCCCATTTTTCCCCGTTTTTAGGGGACATTCTGGAGATCGGGGCGCAGTGGAGCATCCTGAGGAAGGACATCCCCTCCTTCGAGCGCTACATGGCGCAGCTCAAGTGCTACTACTTCGACTACAAGTGAGCCCGGGGGGATTTGGGGGGGCTTTGGGGGGCTCAGGGGGCTCTGGGTTATGGTTAGGGGGGCTTTGGGGGGTTCTGGGGTGGTTTCGGGGGGATTTGGGGGGCTCTGGGGGGATTTGGGGGCTCAGGGGGGCTCTGGGTTATGGTTGGGGGGCTTTGGGAGGTTCTGGGGTGGGTCTGGGGGGATTTGGGGGGTTCTTGGGGGGCTTTGGGGGGGTCTGGGGGTCTTTGGGGGGCTCTGGGGGGGTTCTTGGGGGCTTTGGGGTCTCTGTGGGGGCTTTGGGGTCTCTGGGGTCTGTGTGAGGCTCTGGGGATGCTCTGGGGGGATCTCAGTGGGCTCAGAACCCCCTGGAACGTTCTGGAACCTCTCGGGGAGGCACTGGGGGGGCTCAGAACGTTCCGGAACCCCTCAGGGCAGAGCTGGGGGGGCCCTGGGGGGCTCAGAATGTTCCGGAACCCCGCAGGGAGGAGCTGGGGGGGCTCAGGGGGGCTCAGAATGTTCTGGAACCCCTCAGGGAGGCACTGGGGGGACTCTGGGCTGTCTCAGAACCCCTCGGAACGTTCCGGAACCCCGCAGGGAGGAGCTGGGGGGGCTCTGGGGGGCACTGGGCTGTCTCAGAACCCCTCGGAACGTTCCAGAACCCCGCAGGGAGGAGCTGGGGGGGCTCTGGGGGGGCCCTGGGGGGCTCAGAACGTTCCGGAACCCCGCAGGGAGGAGCTGCCCGAGTCGGCGTCGCGGCACCAGCTGCTGGGGCTGAACCTGCTGTTCCTGCTGTCCCAGAACCGCGTGGCCGAGTTCCACACGGAGCTGGAGCGGCTCCCGGCGCCCGACATCCAGGGCAACCTGTTCATCCGGCACCCCGTGTCCCTGGAGCAGGTATTGATTTGTGGGATTTATGGGATTTGTGGGATTGGGCAACCTGTTCATCCGGCACCCCCGTGTCCCTGGAGCAGGTATTTGTGGGATTTGTGGGATTTGTGGGATTTATGGGATTTGTGGGATTTGGGAACCTGTTCATCCGGCACCCCGTGTCCCTGGAGCAGGTCTGGGGGATTTATTTATGGGATTTATGGGATTTGTGGGATTGGGGAACCTGTTCATCCGGCACCCCCGTGTCCCTGGAGCAGGTATTTGTGGGATTTATGGGATTTATGGGATTTGTGGGATTGGGGAACCTGTTCATCCGGCACCCCGTGTCCCTGGAGCAGGTATTTGTGGGATTTATGGGATTTATGGGATTTATGGGATTGGGCAACCTGTTCATCCGGCACCCCGTGTCCCTGGAGCAGGTATTGATTTATGGGATTTGTGGGATTTATGGGATTTATGGGATTGGGCAACCTGTTCATCCGGCACCCCGTGTCCCTGGAGCAGGTATTGATTTATGGGATTTGTGGGATTTGTGGGATTTGTGGGATTTATGGGATTTATGGGATTGGGGAACCTGTTCATCCGGCACCCCGTGTCCCTGGAGCAGGTCTTGATTTATGGGATTTGTGGGATTTATGGGATTTGTGGGATTTATGGGATTGGGCAACCTGTTCATCCAGCACCCCGTGTCCCTGGAGCAGGTCTTGATTTATGGGATTTGTGGGATTTATGGGATTTATGGGATTGGGCAACCTGTTCATCCGGCACCCCCGTGTCCCTGGAGCAGGTCTGGGGGGATTTATTTATGGGATTTATGGGATTTATGGGATTGGGCAACCTGTTCATCCGGCACCCCCGTGTCCCTGGAGCAGGTATTGATTTATGGGATTTGTGGGATTTGTGGGATTTATGGGATTTATGGGATTGGGGAACCTGTTCATCCGGCACCCCCGTGTCCCTGGAGCAGGTCTGGGGGTTTATTTATGGGATTTATGGGATTTATGGGATTTATGGGATTGGGCAACCTGTTCATCCGGCACCCCGTGTCCCTGGAGCAGGTCTGGGGGGGATTTTGGGGTAATTTATGGGATTTGGGGGGGATTTATGGGATTTTGGGGGGGATTTATGGAATTTGGGGGAGGATTTATGGGATTTTGGGGGGGATTTATGGGATTTGGGGGGGATTTATGGGATTTGGGGTGATTTGGGGTGGGGGATTTGGGGCTGGACTCCAGGGCAGTGTCCTGGTGCAGGTTTGGGAACGTCCCTGGAGAATTTTTGGGTGTTCTGACCCCGATTTGGGGGTGCTTTACCCCATTTTTGGGGTGTTTCACCCCACTGTGGGGTGTTCCATCCCATTTTGGGGCATTTTGCCAAATTTTGGGGTGTTTTATCCTGTTTTGGGAGTGCTTTACCCCCATTTTTGGAGCATTTCTGGCATATTCTACGCATTTTTGGGGTGTTTTACCCCGTTTTTGGGGCGTTTTTGGGGTGTTTTACCCCACTTTGGGGTGTTCTTTCCCATTTTTGGGGTGTTTTGCCCATTTTTGAGGTGTTTTTTTCCCCACTTTTTTTCCCCAGTACCTGATGGAGGGCAGCTACAACAAAGTGTTCCTGGCCAAGGGCAACATCCCAGCAGAGAGCTACACCTTCTTCATCGACATCCTGCTGGACACCATCAGGTCAGGGACCCCAAAACCCCCCAAAATCACCCCAAAATCCATCCAAAATCCCCCTGGAACCCCAAAATCTCCCCTGAAAGATCCCCAAAACTGCCCCAAAACCACCCCAAACCCCTCAGCTGGGCACAGTTCCACCTTCTTCATCGACATCCTGCTGGACACCATCAGGTCAGGGACCCCAAAACCCCCCAAAATCACCCCAAAATCCTTCTTGAACCCCAAAATCCCCCTGAAATCCCCCAATTCCCCCTTCAAATTCCCCAATTTCCCCCTCAAACCCCCCAATATTCCCCCAAACTCCCCTCAAACCCCCCAATTTTACCCTCAAAGCCCCCAAAATCTCCCTGAATCCCCCAAAATCCTCTCTGACCCCCCCAAACTCCCCTCAAATCCCCCAATCTCCCCCAAAAATCCCCCACAGGGATGAGACCGCGGGCTGCATCGAGGCTGCAAACCCCCCCAAAAATCCCCCAAACCCCCCAAAATCCCCCTGAAACTCCCCAAATCCCCCTGAAACTCCCCCAAAATCCCCCCTAAACCCCCCAAACCCCCAGGGATGAGATCGCGGGCTGCATCAAGGCTGCAAACCCCCCAAAATCCCCCCTAAACCCCCCAAAATCCCCCTGAAACTCCCCAAAATCCCCTGAAACTCCCCAAAATCCCCCTAAACCCCCCAAAATCCCCCTGAAATGCCCCAAAATCCCCCTGGAACCCCCAAATCCCCCTGAAACCCCCCAAAATCCCCCTGAAATGCCCCAAAATCCCCCTGAAACCTCCAAATCCCCCCCTAAACCCCCCAAATCCCCCAGGGACGAGATCGCGGGCTGCATCGAGGCTGCAAACCCCCCAAAATCCCCCTGAAACTCCCCAAAATCCCCCCTAAACCCCCCAAAATCCCCCCTAAACCCCCCAAAATCCCCCCAAACCCCCAGGGACGAGATCGCGGGCTGCATCGAGGCCGCCTACGAGCGGATCCTGTTCCCCGAGGCCGCGCGGATCCTGTTCTTCTCCTCGCCCCGCAAGATGACCGACTACGCCAAGAAGGTACGGGGCACCCCGAAACAGCCCGAAAACGGTGTGAAATGACCCAAAAACGGTGTGAAACAGCCCGAAAACGGTGTGAAATGACCCAAAAACGGTGTGAAACAGCCCGAAAATGGTGTGAAATGACCCAAAAATGGTGTGAAACAACCCAAAAATGGTGTGAAATGCCTCAAAAACGGTGTGAAATAGCCCGAAAACGGTCTGAAATGACCCAAAAACTGTGTGAAACAGCCTGAAAACGGTGTGAAACAGCCCGAAAACGGTGTGAAACGCCCCAAAAACGGTGTGAAATGACCCAAAAACGGTGTGAAACAGCCTGAAAACGGTGTGAAACAGCCCAAAAATGGTGTGAAATGACCCAAAAACGGTGTGAAACAGCCCAAAAACGGTGTGAAACAGCCCAAAAACGGTGTGAAATGACCCAAAAACGGTGTGAAACAGGCCAAAAATGGTGTGAAACGACCCAAAAATGGTGTGAAACGACCCAAAAATGGTGTGAAACGACCCAAAAACGGTGTGAAACAGCCCAAAATACCCCGAAACGGTGTGAAACGCCCCAAAAAATGGTCTGAAACTCCCTGAAATACCCCAAAACATCCTGAAAGACCCCAAATCCACCCTAAACCCCCTTTAATCCCCCTAAATCCCCCCAGTACCCCGCCTCAAACCCCCCAATACCCACCCCAAACCACCCAATATCCCCCTAAATCCCCCCAAACCCCCCAATACCCACCCCAAACCCCCCAATATTTGCCCCAGACCCCCCAATACCCACCCCAAACCCGCTAAAACCCCCCAAAACCCACCCAAACCCCCCTAAATTCCCCCCAAACCCCCTCTTACCCCTTCCAAACCCCCCCAAACCCCCTCTTACCCCTTCCAACCCCCCCAAACCCCCCAAAACCCCCCAAAATCCCCCCCAACCCCCCCTAAATCCCCCCCAAACTCTCTTTTACCCCTTCCAATCCCCCCCAAACCCCCTCTTACCCCTTCCAACCCCCCCAAACCCCCCAAAACCCACCCCAAACCCCCCCTAAATCCCCCCCAAACTCTCTTTTACCCCTTCCAATCCCCCCCAAACCCCCTCTTACCCCTTCCAACCCCCCAAACCCCCCAAAACCCACCCCAAACCCCCCCTAAATCCCCCCCAAACTCTCTTTTACCCCTTCCAAACCCCCTCTTACCCCCTCCAAACCCCCCCCAAACCCCTTTTTATTCCATTTTTTCCCTCTTTTCCCCCAGCGGGGCTGGGTGCTGGGCCCCTCCAACTATTACAGCTTCGGGGGGCGGCAGCAGAAGGCCGAGGACCCCCCGATCCCCTCGACGGAGCTGGCCACGCAGGTGATCGAGTACGCCCGGCAGCTGGAGATGATCGTCTGACAAACACAACTTCCCTCCGCTTCCCCTTCCTCCCCATCTTTTCCGCCTTTTTTTTTGCCTTTATCCCGCCATTTTCCGCCTTTTTTTCTGTGTTTTTTGGGGGTTTGCAACGTTTAAAGTGGTTTTTTGTTTTGGTTTTTTTTTTTTTGGAGGGGGTTTAACTGTTCCAAGATTATCCCCCACGTTAGGACCCCTCCCCAAAATCTCCCCCAACCCGGTTTATTTTCCTTATTTCTCTCTATTTTATTGTGGTTTTGAGAGTTGAAGTAGTTTTTGGGGGGTGGTTGAATGTTTAAAAGGGGTTCTGGGGGATGCTCTCTGAAACCCCCGGGACCCCCGAAATCCTCGTTTATTCCCATTTTCTCTTCAATTTTGTTGCATTTTTGAGGAGAGTCTTGATGTGGGAACCCCAAACCCCCTCAGACCACCCCAAAACACCTCCAAATCCCCCTTTTAACTCCCATTTCCCCACATTTTCGGGAGGTTTAGCGATTTCAAATGTTCTTTTGTGGGGGGATTTGAAGACCCCCCATTCCCCGCACCCCCTTTTTGGGTAGAACCGGGGGGGCTGAGCCCCCTCCCCAAAAATACGAACCCCAAGATGTTGTTCCAATAAAGTGCTGGAGCTGGAGTGAGGCGGTTTGGGGCGGCTCGGGCTCGTTTTGGGCCATTTTGGGGCCATTTCGGGGCCGTTTCGTTCCCGGGGGGCTCCGGGACCCCCGAATTGGGGAGGGGGCGGTGCCATCCCCTCACGGCGAAGCCCCGCCCCTTCTCTCCTGATTGGCTGAGAGCGCCCGCGCCTCGCGCTGATTGGTCGAGGCGCTCCCCAGCAAAAATAGGCGCGCCCATGTGACCGGCGCGAATGAAAGGGCCGAGATGATTGGGTGGTGAATGGCGAGAATGAGAGGAGAGCGGTGATTGGTTGGAGGCGCGGGGCGTGTGGCCAATGAGCGTGCGAGGGGGCGGAGTTGAGATGAGGGGGGGGGAGGGAGTGCGCCGCCGTGCGGACGGGAGGGGGACGGCCCAGTGCTCCCAGTTACCGCCAGTGCCCTCCCAGTTAATCCCAGTGCCCTCCCAGTTAATCCCAGTGCCCTCCCAGTTAACCCCAGTGCCCTCCCAGTAGCTCCTGCAGTAACTCTGAGGAGCGAGGAACGTCTCACACGCGCCGGCCAATCCCAAGCGAAAACACCAGCAAATCGACCAATCGGAGCGCGCCGCTGAGGGCGTGGGCGTTGATCGACGTGCAGATCAGCCAATGAGTGAGCGGCATGCCCGGTGGGAGAGAACAGAGGCCGGGGCTCCTGGAGATGAGCCAATGGCGGCCGGGTGATGTTGATCGACGTCTCGTGGCGGCAATGGCGGGGGCGCCGCGGCCGAAGGGCGCTGTGGGAAGAGGGAGGCGGGATCTGCGGGTTGGACAAGAAGAAGGGCGGGGCCTCGCCCTGACAGGCAGCGGCTCCTCCAATCAGCGCGGTGGGCGGGCGGACCGTTGCGCGCGGCGGCCAATGGTATTCTCAGGAGCGCGCTGATGGGCAGCTCAGCGGACCAATAGGCGCGGGGTTCTTTCTGTGACCGGGCAAATCACAACGGCGTGCGGCGTCGCGGGTGCGGCGGGAACGGCATCAGCCAATGGGATGGCCGGATCGCCTTGATTGACGCGTGGGCGGGCCAATGGGGGCGTGTCGTGGGCGGGACGGCGGAGCGGGGCGCCATGTCGAGGCGGCGGTGGCGAGGTCCTCAGGGCGCCGAGAGTGGCGGGCGCGGAACCGACATGGGGAAGATGGCGACGGGCGGCGGCGGCGGCGGCTCGGGCCGATATTACGGCGGCGGTGGCGGCGGCGAGGGCGGGAGAGCCCCTAAACGCCTGAAAACCGAGAGCGCGGAGGCGCCGCCTCACGGGCCCGGCGGGCCGGGGGGCGCGGGCGGCGGCGCCGGAGCGGGAGGAGCGGTGAGAGACGGGGGAAAGCGGGGAAGGGGTTTGGTGTGGGGAGCGGGGCCAGAACAGCCCCTTGACGGGGGGAAGAACGCTGTGAGGGGGGTGGATATGGCGGGAGGGGCTGAGGGGGTAAAAGAGCTCCTGTGAGGGGGCAGAAATGGCGGGAGGGGCTGAGGGGGCGTAGGAAACCCTCATGAGAGGTAAAGAGGGGAAAGAGCAGCTGAGGAGGAGAAAGAGATTTTTATGAGGGCAGAAAATGTGGGGAGAGAGGTTCTGAGGGGACAAATATGGCGGGAAGGGCTGAGGGAGGGGAAAAGATCCCGTTTGGGGGGTAAATATCGGGAGGGGTAAAAAGTATTTTTTTGAGGCGGTAAATATTGGGGAGTAAGTACAGAGAGCGGATAAAAAGTTTTCTGAGGGGGTAGATATTGAGGAAATAAATACTGAGTGAGAGTAAAAGATCTTTTCTGAGGGAATAAATACTGAGGGCGTGCAAAAGATTCTCTTTGAGGAGGTTAAATATAGGGAATAATAATTGAGAGCCGGTGAAAAATGTTTTTTGAGGGGTTAAATATCGGGGGATAAAAACTGCGAAGAACTAAAAAATCTCTGAGGGGATAAATAGTGGTGGATAATTGCTTAGGTGGGGGGAAAAGATCGTTTCTGAGGGGGTAAATATTGGGGGGTAAGCTTTTAGCGGGAGGGAATGTTTCGGGTGTAAAACGCTGCTTTAATGAAGTTAACTTTTAAGGGGTGCAGGGGGTCCCGTTTTTCCTCTGCCCGGCCCCAAAGCTGCGGGGTCGGGGGGCGTCCCCGTGCTTGTGGAGTGTCCCCAAACCCTCGGTGTCCCCAAACCCTCGGTGTCCCTAAACCCTCGGGACCCCCAGACCCACCGGGGGTGTCCCCAAACCCCCAATGTCCCCAAGCCCTCAGTGTCCCCAAACTGAGCAGGGATGTCCCCAAACCCACCGGGGGTGTTCCCAAACCTTCAATGTCCCCACACCCAGCACGGGTGTCCCCAAGCCTTCGGTGTCCCCAAACCCCCAATGTCCCCAAGCCCTCGGTGTCCCCAAACCCACTGGGGGTGTCCCCAAACCCACCGGGGGTGTCCCCAAACCCCCCAATGTCCCCAAGCCCTCAGTGTCCCCAAACTGAGCAGGGATGTCCCCAAGCTCTCGGTGTCCCCACACCCAACAGAGGTGTCCCCAAGCCCTCGGTGTCCCCAAGCCCACCAGGGGTGTCCCCAAGCCCTCGGTGTCCCCAGGAGAACTACGAGGACCCCCACAAGACGCCGGCGTCGCCCGTGGTTCACATCCGCGGCCTCATCGACGGCATCGTGGAGGCCGACCTGGTGGAGGCGCTGCAGGAGTTCGGGCCCATCAGGTGGGGACACGGGGGGGGGGACACCGGGGTGGGGACATGTGGGGACAGTGTGCTGGGACATGGGGACATGGGGACAGTGGGGACATAGGGTCACTGGGGACAGTGTGCTGGGGACATGGGGACAGTGGGGACATGGGGACAGTGGGGACATGGGGACGGTGTGGTGAGGACACTGGGTACAGTGGGGGACGTGGGGACACTGGGAACTGTGGGGACAGTGTGCTGAGAGCACTGGGGACAGTGGGGACATGTGGGGACAGTGTGCTGGGGACACGGGGACAGTGTGCTAGGGATACTGGGGGACATGGGGACAGTGGGGACACGGGGACAGTGGGGACATGGGGACATGTGGGGACATGGGGACATGTGGGGACAGTGTGGTGAGGACACTGGGGACACGGGGACAGTGGGGATATGGAGACATGGGGACACTGGGGACAGTGTGCTGGGACATGGGGACAGTGGGGTCACTGTGGTGAGGTGCTGGCGGTGACACCACGGTGACAACGTCCCCGTGTCCGAACTACACGGTGGGGGTCACACCCCGTGGGGGTGACACCACGAAGCGATGCCACCACGGGGTGACGCCGCCACCACAGCTACGTGGTGGTGACACCACGGGGTGACGCCGCCACGCTGACGCTGTCCCCCGCCCCAGCTACGTGGTGGTGATGCCGAAGAAGCGGCAGGCCCTGGTGGAGTTCGAGGACATCCTGGGCGCCTGCAACGCCGTCAACTACGCGGCCGACAACCAGATCTACTTCGCCGGCCACCCCGCCTTCGTCAACTACTCCACCAGCCAGAAGATCTCGCGGCCCGGCGACAGCGACGACGCGCGCGGCGTCAACAACGTGCTGCTCTTCACCATCCTCAACCCCATCTACTCCATCACCACGGTCAGCAGGGCTGGGAACGGGGATTTACTGGGGTTTACTGGGGTTTTATTGGGGTTTACTGGGGTTTATTGGAGTTTGGGGTTACCAACAACGCCAGGGCTGCTCTTCACCATCCTCAACCCCATCTACTCCATCACCACGGTCAGCAGGGCTGGGAACGGGGATTTACTGGGGTTTACTGGGGTTTTATTGGGGTTTACTGGGGTTTATTGGAGTTTGGGGTTACCAACAACGCCAGGGCTGCTCTTCACCATCCTCAACCCCATCTACTCCATCACCACGGTCAGCAGGGCTGGGAACGGGCGTTTACTGGGGTTTACTAGGGTTTTATTGGGGTTTATTTGGGTTAATTGGGGTTTATTGGAGTTTGGGGTTACCAACATCGTGCTGCTGTTCACCATTCTCAACCCCATCTACTCCATCCCCACGGTCAGCAGGGCTGGGAACGGGGATTTACTGGGGTTTATTGGTTTTTTTGGGGGTTTTACTGGGGGTTTTTTTTGGGTTTTATTGGGGTTTTTTTGGGGGTTTATTGGAGTGTGGGGGTCACCAACAGTGCCAGGGCTGCTCTTCACCATCCTCAAGCCCATCTACTCCATCACCATGGTGGGGTGGGACTTTGGGACATCCTAGCTTGGTTTTGGGAGTCTCACGTTGGTTTTTGGGGTCCCAGCTTGGATTTTGGGGTCCCAGGTTGGGTTTTGGGGTCCTGGGCTGTATTTTTTGGGGTCCCAGGTGGGTGTTCAGGGTCCCAGCTTGGATTTTGGGGTCCCAGGTGGGTGTTTGGGCTCCCTGGTTGGGTTTTGGGCTCCCAGGTTGGGTTTTGGGGTCCCGGGTTGGGTTTGGGCTCCCAGGTTGGGTTTTGGGCTCCCAGGTTGGGTTTTGGGGTCCCAGGTGTGTTTTGGGCTCCCAGGTGGGTGTTTGGGCTCCCAGGTTGGGTTTTGGGGTCCCAGGTGGGTGTTTGGGCTCCCAGGCTGTGTTTTGGGGTCCCGGGCTGTGTTTTGGGGTCCCAGACTGTGTTTTGGGGTCCCGGGCTGTGTTTTGGGGCGCCCCTGACCCCCCGTCCCCCCCAGGACGTGCTCTACACCATCTGCAACCCCTGCGGGCCGGTGCAGCGCATCGTCATCTTCCGCAAGAACGGCGTGCAGGCCATGGTGGAATATCCCAGATCCCAAACGGAGTTCGGGGCTCTTGGGGCTGGGGGGGGGGTCCCCCGAAATCCCAGCGCCCCGAATTCCCCCCGGGAGCGGCGATCCAAGGGGTGCCAGCTCCCCCGGAATCGCTCGGGTGGCCCCACCTGGCTCTGTCCCCGTGTGCCCGGCGCGCTGAGACCCCAAAATTCCCCAGATCCCGTCGGGAATTCCCCAGATCCCGTCAGGAATTCCCCAGATCCCGTCAGGAATTCCCCAGATCCCATTGGGAATTCCCCAGATCCCGTCAGGAGTTCCCCAGATCCCATCAGGAGTTCCTCAGATCCTGTCGAGAATTCCCCAGATCCCATCGGGAATTCCCCAGATCCCATCAGGAATTCCCCAGGTCCCATCAGGAATTCCCCAGATCCCATCAGGAGTTCCCCAGATCCCGTCGGGAATTCCCCAGATCCCGTTGGAATTCTCCCAATCCTGATCCCATCAGGAGTTCTCCAGATCCTGTCAGGAATTCCCTAGATCCCACTGGAATTCTCCCAGTCCTGATCCTGTTGGGAATCCCCCAATCCCAAACCCCCTTGGGAATTCCCCTGATCCCGTTGGGATTCCCCAAATCCCCTGGTGCTGTTGGAATTCCCCAAATCCCCCGATGCCCCGTTGCAATCCCCCGGTGCCATCGGGAATTCCCCAAATCCCCTGATCCCTTTGGAATTTCCTAAATCCCCCGATCTCATTGCAATCCCCCGGTGCCGTTGGAATCCCCCAAATCCCCCGATCCCGTTGGGATTCCCCAAATCCCCTGATCCCATTGGAATGCCCCGGTGCCGTTGGAATCCCCCGATCCCATTGGGAATCCCCCAAATCCCCCGGTGCCGTTGGCATCCCCCGGTGCCGGTGCCGCGCTTTCCTTGACGGGCGCACGTTCGACTCGGTGCAGAGCGCGCAGCGCGCCAAGGCCTCGCTCAACGGCGCCGACATCTACTCGGGCTGCTGCACCCTCAAGATCGAGTACGCCAAGGTGGGCGCACCTGGGGGCACCTGGGGGGGACACCTGGGGCACCTGGGGCACCTGGGAATAACACCTGGGAACACCTGGGGGGACACCTGGGGCACCTGGGGGCACCTGGGAATAACACCTGGGAACACCTGGGAATAACACCTGGCACACCTGGGGGCACCTGGGGCACCTGGGAATAACACTGGGAACACCTGGGGGGACACCTAGCACACCTGGGAATACCTGGGAATAACACCTGGCACACCTGGGGGGGCACCTGGGAATACCTGGGAATAACACCTGGGGGGACACCTGGCACACCTGGGAATACCTGGGAATAACACCTGGAACACCTGGGGGGACACCTGGGGCACCTGGGAATAACACCGGGAACACCTGGGTCACCTGGGAATACCTGGGGGGGGACACCTGGGAGCACCTGGGGGGACATCTGGGAACATCTGGGGCACCTGGGAATACCTGGGAATAAACACCTGGCACACATGGGGAGACACCTGGAACACCTGGGGGAGGGACACCTCGGAACACCTGGGGGGACACCTGGGGCACCTGGGAATGTACCTGGGGCACCTGGGAATAACACCTGGCACACGTGGGGGGGCACATGGGAGCACCTGGGCACACCTGGGAATAACACCTGGCACACCTGAGGGGACACGTGGCACACATGGGAACACATGGGGATGCACCTGGGAATGTACCTGGGGATACTTGGGGGTACCTGGGGATACACCTGGGGGTACCTGGGCACAGGTGGGCAGGTGCCAACCCCCCCGTGCCCCACTTCCCCCCCCAGCCCAGCCGCCTGAACGTGTTCAAGAACGACCAGGACACCTGGGACTACACCAACCCCAACCTGAGCGGGACAGGTAAGGCAGCCCGGCCTCACCTGGGCTCACCTGGGCTCACCTGAGCTCACCTGGGCTCACCTGGGCCAGGGGATCTTTCCCCACACTGGGGGGTGTCTCAGGTGTCCTTCCCAAAATTGGGGGGTCTCAGGTGTCCTTCCCAAAACTGGGGGTTCTTTCCAAAAAATTTGGGATCAGGGGGGTGTGGCCTTCGCCGGCTCTGATTCAGCCTCGCCTCCTCCTCCTCTTCCTCCTCCTCCTCCTCCTCACACCACACGGGAGGGGGGGCAAGGAACCCCCCCTAAAAAATCTGAGAGGAAAAAAAAACTCCAAAACCCCGAAAAAACCCCAAAAACCACCGGCAGGACCCCCCGGCGAGGGACACATCCACCACCCACGGGCGCTTCCCAAAAAAATTCCCCAAAAAAAAAAAAAAAAAACAAACCAAAAACTCATCCCAAAAAATCGGGGGGCCGGAGGGGCCCCCCCAAAAAAACCCGCGGGGAGCGGCGAAATCCGGAGCTTCCGGTGGGATCTGGGGAGGTTTTGTGGGAATTCTCAAATTTCCACGGCACAAACCCGGTGGGTTTTAGGATTTCAGCAACACGGACACATCCCAGGAACATTTCCTAGGAATTCTCAAATTTCCAAGGCACAGTTTGGGTGAATTTTAGGAATTTTCTCAACATCAGCACAACCCAAGAGCATTTTTCAGGAATTCTCTCATTTCCAAGGCACAAACCCCAGTGGTTTTTGGGAATTCTTTCAACATCAGCAAACGCCAAGAACATTTTTGTAGGAATTCTCAAATTTCCAAGGCACAAAACCTGGTGATTTTTAGGAATTCTCTCCACGGACACATCCAAGAACATTTCCTAGGAATTCTCTCATTTCCAAGGCACAAAACCCGGTGGTTTTTAGGATTTCAGCAACACGGACACATCCCAGGAACATTTTTGTAGGAATTCTCTCACTTCTAAGGCACAATTTGGGTGGATTTTAGGAATTCTCTCAACATCAACACCCAACATCAACACAACCCAAGAGCATTCCTGGGAATTTTGGCACTTCCAAGGCACAATTTGGGTGGATTTTAGGAATTCTCTCAACATCAGCACAACCCAAGAGCACTTCCTGGGAATTCTGGCACTTCCAAGGCACAATTTGGGTGAATTTTAGGAATTCTCTCAACATCAACACCCAACATCAGCACATCCCAAGAGCATTTCCTGGGAATTTTGGCATTTCCAAGGCACAAATTCGGTGGTTTTTAGGAATTCCAGCAACATCAACACATTCTCAAGAACATTTTTGTAGGAATTCTCTCATTTCCAAGGCACAATTTGGGTGAGTTTTAGGAATTCTGTCAGCATCAACACAATCCAAGGGCATTTCATGGGATTTATGGCATTTCCAAGGCACAAACCCGGTGGTTTTTGGGAACATTGAACATCAACACATCCCAACAGCATTTCCTGGGAATTCTGGCACTTCCAAGGCACAATTTGGGTGGATTTTAGGAATTCTGTCAACATCAACACAACCCAACAGCATTTCCTGGGAATTCTGGCATTTCCAAGACAAAAACCCCGGTGGTTTTTAGGATTTCAGCAACATGGAAACATCCCAGGAACATTTTTGTAGGAATTCTCTCATTTCCAAGGAACAATTTGGGTGAATTTTAGGAATTCTCTCAACATCAGCACAACCCAAGAGCATTTTTCAGGAATTCTCTCATTTCCAAGACACAAACCCAGTGGTTTTTAGGAATTCTCTCAACATCAACACATGCCAAGAATATTTTTGTAGGAATTCTCAAATTTCCAAGGCACAATCCCGGTGCTCTTTAGGAATTCCGCACCACGGACACATCCCAGAACATTTTTTTAGGATTTCTCTCATTTCCAAGACACAGAGCTGGTGGTTTTTGGGAATTCTCTCAATATGGAAACACCCCAAGAATATTTTTTTAGGAATTCTCTCATTTTCAAGGCACAAAACCCGTTGGTTTTTAGGATTTCTGCAACATGAACACATCCCAAGAGTATTTTTGTAGGAATTCTCTCATTTCCAAGGCACAAACCCGGTGGTTTTTGGGAGTTCTCTCAACATCAGCACATCCCAAGAATATTCCTTAGGAATTCTGGCATTTCCAAGGCACAATTTGGGTGGATTTTAGGAATTCTCTCAACATCAACACAACCCAACAGCATTTCATGGGAATTCTGGCATTTCCAAGGCACAAAACTCGGTGGTTTTTGGGAATTCTTTCAACATCAACACATCCCAGGAACATTTTGTAGAATTCTCTCATTTCCAAGACACAAAACCTGGTGGTTTTTGGGAATTCACTCAACATCAACACATGCCAGGAACATTTTTTAGGAATTCTGGCATTTCCAAGGCACAATTTGGGCGAATTTTAGGAATTCTCTCAACATCAGCACATCCCAAGAGCATTTTTTAGGAATTCTGGCACTTCCAAGGCCCAGTTTGGGCGCGTTTCACCAACTTCCTGCACCTTCCAGGAGCCACTTCCGATGGTTTTTTGGGAATCCCGTGGTTCCCCTCCAAGGATGTTTTTAATTTTTGGGAATTCAGCAGCATGGACACACTCCAAGGACACCTTTTGGGAATTCTCTCACTTCCAAGACCCGGTTTTGGTGGGTTTTTAGGAATTCTCTCAGCGCAGTTGGCATCCAGGAGCTTTGGTTTTTAGAATTCTCTCCTTTCCAAGACCGGATTTGGGGGATTTTTAGGAATTTCTGGTGGGTTTAGGCGTTTCCACAGCCTGGTTCCACTCCAAGATGATTTTTTTTTTAGGAATTCTCTGACTTCCAAGAGTTTATTTAGGAATTTCTCACTTCCAAGGTCTTGTTTTGGGGGGTTTTTAGGGATTTCACCACTTCCAGGTCGTTGTTTTTGTTTTTTTTTTTTTTTAGCAGTTCCTCACCGTAGCTGCCCTTCAAAGCCCATTTTTGGTCATTTTTAGGAATTCTCTCCCTTCCCAGACCATTTCCTCGGGGTTTTTGAGGAATTCCCTCACCACACTTTAAATCCAAGACCAGTTTCGATGGTTTTTGGAATTCTCTCACTTCCCAGACCCAATTCCAGCACTTTTAGGAACTTTCTCACATCCCCGAGCCCGTTCTCGGGGTTTTCAGGAATTCTCTCCACCCAAGACCATTTTTGGATACTTTTGGGAATTTCTCATATCCGAGACCATTTTTTTGGGTGTTTTTAGGAATTCTTTCGCACCCAAGACCATTTTTTGGATATTTTTGGGAATTTCTCATATCTGAGACCATTTTTTGGGTATTTTTAGGAATTCTCTCACATCCAAGGCCAGTTTTTGATGGTTTCAGGAATTCCCTCACCTCCCAGACCACATCCCAGTATTTTCAGGACACCTCCCAAAACCCCAAACCCACCAGATCTGGGCTGGGGGCAGGGGGCTGAACCCCAGGAACATCCCCAGGAACATTCCAGCAACATTCCAAGAAACATTCCCGGGAACATCCCCAGGAACATTCCAGGAGCATTCCGAGAATATTCCAGGAAACATTTCAGGAACATTCCAAGGAACACCTCAAAGAACATTCCAAGAAACATTTCAGGAACACCCCAAGGAATATTTCAGGAACATTCCAAGGAACATTCCAAGAAACATTCCAGCACCACTCAAAGAACATTCTAGCAGCACCCCCAAGAAACATTCCAAGGAACATTTCAGGAACATTCCAAGGAACATTCCAGGAACACCCCAAGGACACCCCAGGGAACATTCCAAGAAACATTTCCAAGAGCACCCCCAAGGACATGCCCAAGGAACATTCCAGGAACATTCCAAAGAACATTTCAGGAACATTCCCAAGGAACATTCCAAAGAACATTCCAGGGAACGTTCCAAAGAACATTTCAGGAACATTGCAAGGAACATTCCAAGAACATTCCAAGAAACATTTCAGGAACACCCCAAGGAACACCCCAAGAACACTCCAAGGAACATTCCAAGAACCATTCCAAGAAACATTGCAGGAACATTCCAAGAACATTCCAAGGAACATTCCAGGAACATTCCAAGAACACCCCAAGGAACATTCCAAGGAACATTCCAGGAACATTCCAAGAACACCCCAAGGAACATTCCAGGAACATTCCAAGAAATATTTCAGGAACATTCCAAGAACACCCCAAGGAACATTCCAAGGAACATTTCAGGAACATTCCAAGAACACCCCAAGGAACATTCCAAGAAATATTGCAGGAACATTCCAAGAACACCCCAAGAACACCCCAAGGAACATTCCAAGGAACATTCCAGGAACACCCTAAGGGCCACCCCAGGAACATTCCAAGAAATATCTCAGGAACATTCCAAGAACACCCCAAGGAACATTCCAAGAGCATTCCAAGAACATTTCAAGGAACATTTCAGGAACATTCCAGGAACACCCCCAGGAACACCCAAGGGCCACCCCAGGAACGTTCCAGCAGCGCCCCTGGAGCGCCCCCACCGCCGGGGGGTGCCGGGGTGCCCTGCCCGTTCCGGGGGGCTCGGGGCCCGTTCCGGGGGGGCTCGGGGCCCTTGGGTGACTCTCGCCCTGTGCCGCAGGGGCCGGGGCGCGCCGGGAGCAGCCGCGGGTAAGAGGAGCCCCCTGCCCCCCCCTCGGGGGGCACGCAGGAGCTTTTTGCCCCCCCCGGGACCTGTAAGTAGCCCCCTCTCGTCTCCTCCTTGCCTCTCGTGGGGTTTTTGCTTTGCCTTTTTCCTGCTCTTTTCAACCCAAAACCTGCCAGCTCTCCAGGAGGGAGGATTTGACCGAAACGCCGCGTTCCGATCCCGACCCCTCCCCCACCCCCGCCCTGACCCCCCCAGGTTCCGTCCTGACCCCCCCCCCCCCCACCCGGTGCTGGTAATTAGCGACCCTCATTAGCGATTACCAGGCTAATTAACAGCCTGAGGGCTCTTTGCTGAGCTTGGGGGGGGGGGTGTGGGGGGGCACCCAAAATCTTCGGGAGGGGCCCAAATTCTCCAGGGTGGGGGGGGTGGGAGGGGGGGGGTCTGGGGAGCTGCGACCCCCCCTGGGACCCCCCCTGAGCCGGGCGTGTCCCCCCCCCAGGAGACCCCGGTGGGAACCCCAACAAACGGCAGCGGCAGCCGCCCCTCCTGGGGGACCACCCGGCTGAGTACGGTACGGGGCTGGGGGGCAGCTCTGGGGGGCTGGGGGCAGGTTTGGGGGGGCTGGGGGCAGGTTTGGGGGGGCTGGGGGCAAGTTTGGGGGGAGGTTTAGGGCAGGTTTGGGGGAGCTGGGGGGAGGTTTGGGGGATTTGGGGGCAGCTCGGGGGGGCGGGGGGAGGTTTGGGGGCAAGTTTGGGGGTTGGGGCAGGTTTGGGGGGAGGTTTGGGGGCATTGGGGGCAGGTTTGGGGGGAGGTTTGGGGGGGCTGGGGGAGGTTTGGGGGTGTTTGGGGCAGGTTTGGGGGGCTGGGGGGGTTTGGGGGGAGGATTGGGGGCAGGTTTGGGGGGCTGGGGGGGTTTGGGGGCAGGTTTGGGGGACTGGGGGGGGTTTGGGGGGAATGGAGGCAGGTTTTGGGGGGCTGGGGGAGAGGATTTGGGGGGCTTGGAGGCACCTCTGGGGGGCTAGGGGTAAATCTGGGGGGGGGTTTGGAGGGGGCTGGGGTCTCCCTCTGCCCCTGGGGGTCTCTGCCCCTTTGCTGTGCCCCCTCTCAGGGTCTGGGGGCTCTGGGGGGGGGGCCTCTCTCCTTTTGGGGTCCCCCCTGACCCTGGGCTCTCTCCCCTCCCCCCCCAGGTGGCCCCCACGGTGGCTACCACGAGGGCTACGAGCCCCCCTCCCCCAATTTGGGGTCCCCCATCCCATTTGGGGGTCTCTGCCCCCATTTTGGGGTCCCCCCTGACCTTTTCCCCCTCCCCCCAGGTGGCCCCCACGGTGGCTACCACCACCACAGCAAGGGCTACGAGCCCCCTCCCCCAATTTGGGGTCCCCCCTCCCATTTGGGGGTCTCTCTCGGGGGTCTCTCTCTCTCTCGGGGGTCTCTCCCCCCACTTTGGGGTCCCCCCTGACCCTTTTCCCCCTCCCCCAGGTGGCCCCCACGGTGGCTACCACCACGGCCACTACCACGACGAGGGCTACGGGCCCCCTCCCCCGCACTACGAGGGCCGGCGCATGGGGCCGCCGCCGGTGGGGGGTGGGCACCGCCGGGGTCCCGGGCGCTACGGCCCCCAGTACGGGCACCCCCCGCCCCCCCCGCCGCCGCCCCCCGACTACGGCCCCCACGCCGACTCGCCCGTGCTCATGGTGTACGGGCTGGACCAGGCCAAGATGAACTGTGACCGCGTCTTCAACGTCTTCTGCCTCTACGGCAACGTCGAGAAGGTGGGGAGGGGTCCTGGGGGGCGTTTGGGGGGGTTTTGGGGGGGGTTTGGGGGGTCTTCAGTGGGGTTTGGGGGGGGCTGGGCCAGGCCAAGATGAACTGTGAGCGTGTCTTCAACGTGTTCTGCCTCTACGGCAACGTCGAGAAGGTGGGGAGGGGTCCTGGGGGGCGTTTGGGGGGTCCTCAGTGGGGTTTGGGGGGGCTTGGGGAGTCCTCAGTGGGGCTGGACCAGGCCAAGATGAACTGTGACCGCGTCTTCAACGTCTTCTGCCTCTATGGCAACGTCGAGAAGGTGGGGAGGGGTCCTGGGGGGCGTTTGGGGGGTCCTCAGTGGGGTTTGGGGGGGCTTGGGAGTCCTCAGTGGGGCTGGACCAGGCCAAGATGAACTGTGACCGCGTCTTCAACGTCTTCTGCCTCTATGGCAACGTCGAGAAGGTGGGGAGGGGTCCTGGGGGGTCCTAAAGGGGAATTTGGGGGGGGTCCTGGGAGTGTTTGGGGGGGATTTGGGGGGTCCTCAGTGGGGTTTGGGGGGGGCTGGACCAGGCCAAGATGAACTGTGACCGTGTCTTCAACGTCTTCTGCCTCTACGGCAACGTGGAGAAGGTGGGGAGGGGTCCTGGGGGGTGTTTGGGGGTGTTTGGGGGGTCCTGGGGGTGTTTAGGGGGATTTGGGGGGTCCTCAGCGGGGCTGGAGCAGGCCCAGGTGAGCTGTGACCAGGTGTTCAACGTCTTCTGCCTCTACGGCAACGTGGAGAAGGTGGGGAGGGGTCCTGGGGGGGTTTGGGGGGTCCTGCAGGAGGTCTGTGCCATGTCGCAGTGTCCCTCACCTGTCCCTCACCTGTCCCAATGTTCTTCACCTGTCCCTGTGTCCCTCACATGTCCTCTCACCTGTCTCTGTGTCTCCTATCCTGTCTCTCACCTGTCCCACCTGTCCTCACCTGTCCCTGTCCCACCCGTCCCTGTCCTCACCTTTCTCTCACCTGTCCCACCTGTCCCTGTCTCACCTGTCCCTGTCCCCCCTGTCTCACCTGTCCCCCTGTCCCACCTGACCCTGTCCCACCTGTTCCTGTCTCACCTGTCCCACGTGTGTGTGCAGGTGAAGTTCATGAAGTCCCTGTCCCACCTGTCCCCCCTGGCCCACCTGTCCCTGTCCCACCTGTCCCCCCTGTCCCACCTGTCCCTGTCTCACCTGTCCCACCTGTCCCCCCCGTGTGTGCAGGTGAAGTTCATGAAGAGCAAGCCGGGCGCGGCCATGGTGGAGATGGCCGATGGCTACGCCGTGGACCGAGCCATCACCCACCTCAACAACAACTTCATGTTCGGCCAGAAGCTCAACGTCTGGTGGGCTCGGGGGTCCCGGGGGCGTTTTGGGGGGGCTTGGGGGGTCCCTGCATGATTTTGGGGGTCCCTGGGTGATTCTGGGGGGTCTTTGGGGGTCCCGGGGGTGATTTTGGGGGTCCCAACCCCTCCCCACCCTCACCCACCTCTGGGGGGTCTTTGGGGGGTCCCGGGGGGTGATTTTGGGGGGTCCCAACCCCTCCCCACCCTCACCCACCTCAACAACAACTTCATGTTCGGCCTGAAGCTCAAACGTCTGGTGGGCTTCGGGGGGTCCCGGGGGGCGTTTTGGGGGGTCCCAGGGGGGTCCCGGGGGTGATTTTGGGGGTCCCTGAGTGATTCTGGGGGGTCTTTGGGGGTCCCGGGGGTGATTTTGGGGGGTCCCAACACCCCTCCCCACCCTCACCCACCTCAACAACAACTTCATGTTTGGCTAGAAGCTCTCAACGTCTGGTGGGCTCGGGGGTCCTGGGGTGATTCTGGGGGGGTCCCAGGGGGTCCCTGCGTGATTTTGGGGGTCCCCTGGGGTGATTTTGGGGGTCCCTGAGTGATTTTTGGGGGGGTCTTTGGGGGTCCCAACCCCCTCCCCACCTTCACCCAACCCAAGCAACGATTCATGTTCAACCAGAAGCTCTCAACGTCTGGTGGGCTCGGGGGTCCTGGGGGTGATTTTGGGGGCTCTTGGGGGGTCCCTGGGTGATTTTTGGGATCCCTGTGACATTTTGGGGGCCCCCTGAGTGATTTTTGGGGTGCCTTTTGATGATTTGAGGTGGATTTTTTTGTTTCTTTTCAACTTTTTGACCAATTTTTTCCCGTTTTTCCTCATTTTCTCCCCCATTTCCCCCATGCCAAGCGTCTCCAAGCAGCACGCCATCATGCCGGGGCAGTCCTGGGGGGTTTTTGGGGTGGATTTTCGGGGTTTTTGGGTGGATTTTTTGGGGTTTTTTTCAAGCCCTTTGACCCGTTTTTCTCTGCTTTTTTCCCATTTTTTCCCATTTTTCTCCCCGTTTTTCCCCATTTCCCCCCCGCAGTGTCTCCAAGCAGCACGCCATCATGCCGGGGCAGTCCTGGGGGGTTTTTGGGGTGGATTTTCGGGGTTTTTGGGTGGATTTTTGCCGTTTTTGTCATTTTCTGACCCGTTTTTTTCCCGTTTTCTCCCCCGTTTTTCCCCCCGCAGCGTCTCCAAGCAGCACGCCATCATGCCGGGCCAGTCCTACGGGCTGGAGGACGGCTCGTGCAGCTACAAGGATTTCAGCGGCTCGCGCAACAACCGCTTCCTCCAACGCCCCGAGCAGGCGGCCAAGAACCGCATCCAGCACCCCAGCAACGTGCTGCACTTCTTCAACGCGCCGCTCGACGTCACCGAGGACAACTTCTACGAGGTGGCACCCCCAAAATCCCCCTGAGCCCCGCCCAAAATTCACCTGAGCCCCGCCCAAAATTCACCTGAGCCCTCCCCAAAATTCACCTGAGCCCTGCCCAAAATCCACCTGAGCCCCGCCCAAAATTCACCTGAGCCCTCAAAAATCCCCCTGAGCCCCGCCCAAAATTCACCCTGAGCCCGCCCAAAATCCACCTGAGCCCCGCCCAAAATCCCCCTGAGCCCCGCCCAAAACACCACCTGAGCCCCGCCCAAAATTCACCTGAGCCCTCAAAATCCACCTGAGCCCCGCCCAAAATTCACCTGAGCCCTCAAAATCCACCTGAGCCCTGCCCAAAATTCACCTGAGCCCCGCCCAAAATTCACCTGAGCCCTGCCCAAAATTCACCTGAGCCCTGCCCAAAATCCACCTGAGCCCTGCCCAAAATCCACCTGAGCCCTGCCCAAAATTCACCTGAGCCCTCCCCAAAATTCACCTGAGCCCCGCCCAAAATTCACCTGAGCCCTGCCCAAAATTCACCTGAGCCCCGCCCAAAATTCACCTGAGCCCCGCCCAAAATCCACCTGAGCCCTGCCCAAAATCCACCTGAGCCTCGCCCAAAATCCCCCTGAGCCCTGCCCAAAATTCACCTGAGCCCTCCCCAAAATCCCCCTGAGCCCCGCCCAAAATTCACCTGAGCCCTGCCCAAAATCCCCCTGAGCCCCGCCCAAAAACCCACCCTGAGCCCTGCCCAAAATCCCCCTGAGCCCCGCCCAAAATTCACCTGAGCCCTGCCCAAAATTCACCTGAGCCCCGCCCAAAATCACCCCTGAGCCCCGCCCAAAATCCCCCTGAGCCCTGCCCAAAATCCCCCTGAGCCCTGCCCAAAATTCACCTGAGCCCCGCCCAAAATCCACCTGAGCCCCCAAAATCCACCTGAGCCCCGCCCAAAATCCACCTGAGCCCTGCCCAAAATTCGCCTGAGCCCCGCCCAAAATCCACCTGAGCCCTGCCCAAAATTCACCTGAGCCCTGCCCAAAATTCACCTGAGCCCCGCCCAAAATTCACTGAGCCCCGCCCAAAATCCACCTGAGCCCTGCCCAAAATTCACACTGAGCCCCGCCCAAAACCCACTGAGCCCCGCCCAAAATTCACCTGAGCCCTGCCCAAAATTCACCTGAGCCCCGCCCAAAATTCACCTGAGCCCTGCCCAAAATCCACCTGAGCCCCGCCCAAAATCCCCCTGAGCCCTGCCCAAAATTCACCTGAGCCCCGCCCAAAATTCACCTGAGCCCCCAAAACCCACCTGAGCCCTGCCCAAAACCCCCCGGGACCCCCTGCCCAAAGAGCCCTGAGCCCCCAAAATCCCCCTGAACCCAGAAATACCCCTGACCCCCCAAAACCCCCCAGACCCCTGCCCAAAATTCCCCCTGACTCTGCCCCAAACACCCCCCGGACCCCTGCCCAAAGTGCCCTGACCCACTCCCCAAAATCCCCCTGACCCGTCCCCAAAAATCCCCCTGACCCCTGCCCAAAACTGCCCTGAGCCCCCAAACACCCCCAGGACCCCTCCCCAAACCCCCCTGAGCTCTCAAACCCTTCCCCAAGCCCCCCCTGACCCCCCCAAACCCCCCCGAGCCCCCTCCCCTGACCCCCCCTGTCCCCCCCCAGATCTGCGACGAGCTCGGCGTCAAGCGCCCCTCCTCGGTCAAGGTGTTCTCAGGCAAGAGTAAGTGCTGGGGGCGGGGGTCCCCGAGCCCCCCCCTGCCCCCCCCAGCCCCCCCTGACGCCCCCCTGCCCCCCCAGGCGAGCGCAGCTCCTCGGGGCTGCTCGAGTGGGACTCCAAGAGCGACGCCCTGGAGACCCTCGGCTTCCTCAACCACTTCCAGATGAAGAACCCCAGTGAGTGCCCCCAGACCTCGGGGGCTGGGGAGGGGGCTGGGGAGGGGGCTGGGGGCTTTCCCCGGACCGAGGGGGGCTGGGGGCTTCCCCGGAGTTAGGGGGGATGGGGGAGGGGGCTGGGGGCTTCCCCAAACCCTCGGGGAGCTGGGGAGGGGGGCTGGGGAGGGGGCTGGGGGCTTCCCCGGAGCCTCAGGGGGATGAGGAGGGGGCTGGG
>NW_026530599.1:0-48563 GCF_024509145.1 Vidua macroura | reverse complement strand
CACTGGGACTGGAAGCGCACTGTGACCACTACAGGGTGGCACTGGGAGGCACTGGGACCAGTACAAGCCGGCACTGGGAGGCATTTGGGACCAGTACAGGGTGGCACTGGGAGGCACTGGGACCAGTACAAGCCGGTACTGGGAAGCACTGGGGCCCAGTATAAGCCGGCACTGGGACTGGAAGCGCACTGGGACCTCTACAGGGTGGCACTGGGAGGGCACTGGGACCAGTACAAGCAGGCACTGGGAGGCACTGGGACCAGTACAAGCCGGCACTGGGACCAGTACAGGGTGGCACTGGGACTGGAAGCACACTGGGACCAGTACAGGGTGGCACTGGAGGCACTGGGAGGCACTGGGACCAGTACAAGCAGGCACTGGGAGGCACTGGGACCAGTACAGGGTGGCACTGGAGGCACTGGGAGGCACTGGGACCAGCACAAGCCGGCACTGGGACTGGAAGCGCACTGGGACCAGCAGGGGGCGCCCTGCACCCAGAGGGGCGGGGCCACCCTGGGGACACCGCGCTCCGGCCAATGGCAGAAGCCCCGTCCCCAGCGCCGACCAATCAGCGCGCGGCACCTCCGCCAGGCCCCGCCCCCCGCTCCCCCTCCCCTCGGGCATGCGCGCGGGACCGCACGTGCCCAAAGGGGGCGTGGCCTCGGCGGGCGCTGCCCCGCCCCCTCTCGCTCGGCCCCCGCCCCCGGGAGGCTCCGGAGAGGTGGGGGGAGGGGCGGGGGTGGGGGAGGGGCCGGGTTCAACCCCGGGAGCCACCGGGGGAGGGGGAGGGGCGGCGTGGCACGCGCGTGTGCAAGGGGGGAGGGGCTCCTGGGGGAGGGGCTTCCTGCACGGGGGGGGAGGGGAGGGGGGGGGAGCTGCAGACCCCTCCCCCACCCTCGTGCCCGGCCCTTGCACCGGGAAATTTGGGGTTCAAACGGGGGGATTTGGGGTTTGGAAAGGGAATTTGGGATTTGGAAAGGGAATTTGGGGTATAAACAGCGAAATCTGGGGTTTAAAGGGGGAAATTTGGGATTGGGACAGGGAATTTGGGGTTTGGAAAGGGAATTTGGGGTATATAACAGGGAAATTTGGGATTTAAGCGGCGAAATTTGGGATTTAAACGGGGAAATTTGGGATTTGGACAGGGAAATTGGGGTTTAAAACGGGGGGAAATTTGGGATTTGGACAGGGAAATTGGGGTTTTAAACGGGGGAATTTGGATTTGGAAAGGGGAATTTGGGGTATAAACAGGGAAATTTGGGATTTGCACGGGGAAATTCGGATTTGGACAGGGAATTTGGGGTTTAAAACGGGGGAATCTGGGATTTCTGTGGGGAAATTTGGGGTTTAAACGGGGGGAATTTGGGTTTTGCACGGGGAAATTTGGGATTTGCACGGGGGGGTCACGTGACCCCTTGCACGAGGACCCTCCCGGGGGGGGCTGTCACGAGGTCACGTGACCCCCCACGCGCGCGCCCCCCCCTCACGTGACCCTCCCCCCAGCAACAACGGCCGAGCCGCGCTCTGATTGGCCGGCGCCGCCGTGACGTCACGGCAGGGCGCGCCGGGCCCGTTGCCATGGCAACAGAGGGAGCTGAGGGGGAGGGGGAGGGGGAGGCCTTGGAAAGGGGAATTTGGACCCAAAAATGGATTAAAATGACCCAAAAAATTAGGGCTGGGGACAGCGGAGCGCCCTATAAAATCAGAATTTGGGCCCAAAATTGAAGATTCTGGACTTAAAATTGGGCCATGTCGTCCTAAATACAAAGTTTTTCGGCCTATAAATGGGATTTGAGACCCCAAAAATGAGATTTTTGTTCCCAAAGCAGGGAGTTTGGCCTTAAAATTAATCGTTTGGGTCCCCTCAAAAAAGGGAGTGGGTCCCAAAAAAGAAGTATTTGGTGCTAAAAAAAAGGTTTTTCCTCCTAAAAAATGAGTGATTAGGCTCTAAAAATGAGGTTTTCTACTCCCCAAAAGGCAGGAATGAGGATTTGCGCCCCAAAAATAAGCTTTTGGGTCAGAAACGAGGGGTTTGTCCTTAAAATTGGGTCTAAAAATGGAAGTTTATAACTCTAAGAAAGGGATCGGACCCAAAACTTGAGAATTTGGCCCCAATAATGAGGGGTTAGACCCTGAAAAGAGAATTTGGCACAAAAAATGGGGCTTGAGACAATAAAAATTGGACTTTTTGTACCCAAAAAAGAACTTTAAACCCTCCTAAGAATCCTAAAAATTAAGCGTTTGGCCCTAAAATTTGGGGGTTGAACTGCAAAACTTTGGATTTCTGCCCTAAAATTGAGTGTTTGCACCCCAAAGTGGAATTTTGGATCCTATAAAATGCAGAATTTACACTCTAAAATGAGGCTTTTGGCCCTAAAAATGATGTTTGGGACCCCAAAAATGAGATTTTTTTGTGCCCAAAAGAGGGGTTTGAACCCTGAAACTGGAGGTTTTTCTCATATAAATTGGGTTTTGGCCTCCAAAACGAGGAAAATGAAGCTTTGGACCTTAAATCAATGTTTTTAGCCCTAAAATGTGGGTTTGGAGCCCAAAGTGAGGTTTTGAACACTAAAAATACAGTTTTTACCTTAAAAATTCGAGAATTGGAGCAAAAAAAATAAATATTTTAAATGTAAAATATGAAACTTGGACATTTAAAGATGTTTCAGATGCAGGAATTGGGGACTTAGCTCCAAAATGGGGCTTTAACATTTTTAAAATGATTCTTTCTGCCCAAAAATAAGGGATTGGACCCCAAAAAATGAACGTCTAGGGTGTTGAAAGAAAAGGTTTTGACAGTAAAAATTACTTTTTCTCACAAAAAAAAAGGATTTGGGACCCTAAAGTGAGGATTTGTGTGGAACACGGTGGCTTTGGCAAAAATTGGCAAAATTTTGGCAAAAAATTGGCAAAAAACGAGGGATTTGGCCCCAAAACCACGAGGCTGGACAGGGGAAATTTCGGGTTTTAGGGGGAAATAATGATGATTTGGGGCCTTGAGGGTGACACAGGTGACACCTGCCAGCTGGGACACGCCCCCACAGCTGACCACGCCCCCCTCCAGCCCCTCCGCCACCACCAGGGGGCGACAAAAACCTCCCCAAGCCCCGCCCACGCCACTGGATTGACAGGAAGGGGCGGAGCCAGTTGCACAAAACTGTCTAATCAGCAGCGAGGCGCGCGGTCGTGGCCCCGCCCCCCTCGCGACATCACACAGGAAGCCGCGCCTCTCTGTCGCGGTGACGTCACTTCCTGTTCATCCGCTCTGGCGGCGGCCATGTCGCTGTGAGGGAAAAGCCCCGCCCCCCTTTGCCATGGAGGTGTGGCATAAGAGATCCCTACCCGTTTGTGTGGGGCGGGGCTTCATCGTGACCAATGGGAGGGTGGCACGAGAAAGCCCCGCCCCATTTCTGGGGGTGACGCCTCAAAGCCGCTCAAGCTCCGCCTCCCCAGGTAAGCCACGCCCATTTATGGCTACCACGCCTATATTTGGTTGACCACGCCCCTAGGCAGTACAATATGCGAGTAGGCCACACCCCTTTGGTGACTCCGCCCCATTCAGGCCACGCCTCCCGGTTAAGCCCCGCCCCCCACACCTGGGGGTTCTTTTTGGGGCAAATTCTTCCCTTTTTGGGGCCTTCATTCCTCTTTGCCCCGAGGGGGCGGAGCTTCAGGGCGGGGCGTGTCCTTGCATTTTTGGGAGGGGTCCTCCCCTCTTTTGGGGGGTCCCGCCCCCTCCCCCACCCCTCATACCTTGTAGTAGGCGGGGGGAGGGGCGGCGGGGGGGAGGGGCAGCTCGCGCAGGGGGTGGGCGGGGCCGGGCCCGTGGGGGCGGGGCCGCGCTGGCCCCGCCCCCCCGCCCCCCCGCGGGGTTTTTGGGGGTCTCCGGGGGCGGCGCCGCCACCACAGCGCCCCCCCCGCCCCCACCAGCGCCAGCAGCGCCGCCCCTCCCCCCGCGCCCCCCCAGCACCGCCCCCCCCCCGCGCGGGGGGAGGGGCCCGGCCCGGGCGGGCTCGTCTGATTGGCTGAACCTGGGATGGGGGGGGGGGGAGGGGAGGAGTCAGGGGCGGGGCCTCAGGTGGGCGAAGCCCCTCCCCATGCCCCACCCCCAACCCCCACCTTTACCTGTCCCGTCCGGGTCCGGCGGCGGCTCCGCCCCTGGGCCTGTGGGGAGGGGGGGGGGGAGGGGAGGGTGAGAGGGGGGGGGAGGGGGAGGGTGGGGGGAGGGGCGGGGGGTGGGGGGAGGGGCGGGTGACTCACGCTGCCCCACGCGCAGGGTGACCCTCATGGCCCGCGTCAGGCAGGCCCGCCGCCCTGCCGGTTTCTCCAGCCCCTCGGGTGGTCCCGTCAGAGAGGTTGGCTGCGGGGGGGGGGGGGGACCGTGACGTCATCGGCGACGTAATCGCACGCGTCATAAACCACACACACACCCCCATCGTGACGTCACAGCCTGGTCACACCTCCCCACCCCACCCCCCCCCCTTCCCTTGATGTCGCCGTCCGTTCTGGTGACGTCACGCCCTGTGACGTCATCGCCAACCCCCGTGACGTCACGGCATCGCACATCGGTGACGTCACGGGGGGAGCGGTGACATCACAATGACATCGGTCCCCCGCCCGACCGCTGTCACCTCCCCCATGGCATCGCGGCCTTGGACGTCACTCCCCTCTGGTGACGTCACCCAGCCCCTGATGACAACACTTGTGCTTCTGATGACGTCACCGCCCTGGGTGACATCACCGCCCTGGTGACATCACAGGGACCTGCCTGTTGATGAAAGAGCCCCGAGAACCCTCCCCAAACCGCCCCCCGCTGCTGCGCCCCCGCCCCTTCATCCCCTCCCTGATGACATCACCAGCTCTTGCAATGACGTCACCACCCCTCACAACGACATCACCACCTTGCTGACGTCACCAGAGCCCCGGCGATGACACAACGGTGACGTCACTCCCCTAAAACACCCCCCTCACCTTCCCCTTCCCCCTCCCCACGCTCTCACCCCCCCTCCCCGATGTGACATCACCACCCTGATGACATCACCGCCCCTCGCTATGACATCACCACCCCAATGACATCACCAGCACACCCTGAACACAACCCCAAACCCCTCCCTCAACACCCCCCTCCCCTCCACCCCTTCCCCGATGACGTCACCACCCCTCCGATGACATCACCACCCCTCCGATGACATCACCACCCCCTCCGATGACATGACCACACCCCTCCGATGACACCGCCGCCCCCCCGATGACGTCACGGCTCACTGATGATGTAATAGTCGTGCTGGCGGCGGAACTCGTGTCCCCAGAGGTTGGGGCTGAACTCCTGGAACTTGATGGTGAAGCGCACGTCGCGCTGGGGGCGGTCGCAGGTGAGCAGCAGGGTGGGCGCGGGGGGCACCTGGCAGCGCCGCGCCTGCGCCCCGCCCACCAGGTACAGCTTGTAGTACTCGTAGCCCGCCCCGCCCGGGCACACCAGGTCCAGGCGGTCGCCCGATCTGCGGGTACAGCACGTAGCCACCGGCGTCCAGGAACCTGCGGGGACAGCGTGACACTGTGACATTGTGTGTGACACTGTGACATTGTGTGTGACACTGTGTGTGTGACACTGTGTGTGACACTGTGTGTGACACTGCGGGTACAGCACGTAGCCACCGGCGTCCAGGAACCTGCGGGGGACAGTGTGACACTGTGACACTGTGTGTGACACTGTGTGTGTGTGACACTGTGACACTGTGTGTGTGGCACTGTGTGTGACACTGTGTGTGTGACACTGTGACATTGTGTGTGACACTGTGTGTGTGTGACACTGTGTGTGTGACACTGTGTGTGACACTGTGACATTGTGTGTGACACTGTGTGTGACACTGTGTGTGACACTGTGACATTGTGTGTGACACTGTGTGTGACACTGTGACACTGTGTGTGTGACACTGTGTGTGACACTGTGTGTGACACTGTGACATTGTGTGTGACACTGTGTGTGACACTGTGTGTGACACTGTGACACTGTGTGTGTGTGACACTGTGTGTGACACTGTGACACTGTGTGTGTGACACTGTGACACTGTGTGTGACACTGTGACACTGTGTGGACACTGTGACACTGTGACACTGTGTGTGTGTGTCACACTGTGTGTGTGGTGTGACACAATCACGGTCAGGGTGACACTGTGGCGGTGACACTGTGTGTGTGTGACACGGTGACAGGTGTGACACTGCCGCCGTGACGGTGACACCGTGGGGGTGACACCGTGCGACACCAGAGCAGGGTGACACCGCCGGGCGTGGGGACACGGTGACAGCCCCGCCAGGGCCCCCGCAGCGCCGGGGGGGGTTGGGCAGCCATTGTTGTCACCGTGGCAACGGCGCCGCCGCCCCTCCCCCACCCGCTCCGCGGGGGGGCCGGGGGGGGAGGGGACACAGCAGGGGGCACCCGGGGCTGGGGGGCGCCCGAGGGGGGTGACAGCGGGGGGGCGCCACCGTCCCACACACCGGTGTCACCCCCCCTGTGACAGCGGCACACCCTGCTCAGCGCGTGACAGGCGCGGTGACACCTGCGCTGCCACGCGTCCTTGTCACGCTGTCCATGTCACTCGATGTCACACAGACGTGTTCAGGGGTGACAGCCACGGTGCCACACACGCTGTGACAGTGTCGCTCACCGCTGTCACGCTCAGGGTGTCACACGGTGTCACGCAGTCCACGGCGTCACAGTCACGGTGTCACAGACACAGTGTCAGAGTCACGGTGTCACACTCAGTGTCACACAGTCAGTGTCACACTGTTACCGTGTCACACGATGTCACAGTCACGGTGTCACAGTCACGGTGTCACAGTCACGGTGTCACACTCAGTGTCACACAGTCACAGCGTCACACGGTGTCACAGTCACGGTGTCATAGTCACGGTGTCACACGAAGTGTCACACAGTCACAGTGCCACACTCATGGTGTCGCACGGCGTCACACACAGTTACAGCATCAGGTGTCACTCACGGTGTCACACACACACTGTCACCCCCCGCCGGTGTCACACACACACAGTGTCACTCCCCATGTCCCCATCTCCATCTCTTGGGACACCCGGAGGGGGTGACAACACCCCCAACGTCCCCCCAGTCCCTCCCGTGTCCCCCAGACCCCCCCCCAGACCCACCTCAGCTCCTCCCAGACCCCCCAAATCTTCCCACCACCCCCAGACCCCCCCCGCGGACCCCCGGGACCCCCCAGTCTCTCAAGACTCCCCCTCCCCCCCTCCCCTCTGCCCCCCGACTTTTTCAGGCCCCCAAGACCCCCCCCAATCCTCCCCACGCCCCCCATGTCCATCAACACCCCCCGACCTCCCCTGATCCCCCCCCGACCCCCCAAAATCCCAAATCCCCTCAGAGCCCCGGTGCCCCCAAGACCCCCCCGGTGCCCCCCAATCCCCTCAGAACCCCCCAATATCCCAAAAACCCGCCCAGACCCCCCAATCCCCTCTGAGCCCCGGTGCCCCCCAATCCCCCCCGGTGCCCCCCAAACCCCTCGACCCCCCCGGTGCCCCCCACCCCCGAGCCCCCCGCGCTCACCGCCGGTTCCCGGTGTGCCACACCACCGGCTCCAGGCTCAGCCCCGCGGCCCCCGCGCCCAGCACGGCCACGAGCAGCGCCGCCGCCCGCCCCGCCATCGCCCCCCGCCCCGCCGGGGCCGCAGACCCCGGCCCGGCCCCGGGACCCCCGCCGGGACCCCCGGCCCCGACCCCCGGCCCGGCCCGGACTCGAACCCGGGTCCCCGCGGGGCCGCCCCGGCCGCGACCGCGCCGGCTGCGGGGGCGGGGCTTGGCGGGGGCGTGGCCGCGGGAGGGCGTGGTTTGTTAGTAAAAGGCGCGGTTTGGAGCAGGGGAGGGGGCTCGTAGGTGGGCGTGGCTGCGTTGTAAAGGGGTGTGGTTCTATGGGTGTGGTCGTGGGGCGTGGTTTGTGAGAGTCAGGGGAGGTGTGGTCTGGAGTGGGTGTGGCTCCGGGGGCGTGTCCTATTGGCAATTAGCATGGGCAGGCATGAAAGGGGGCGTGGTCATTAGGAAGGGGCGTGGTTTGGCCACACCCACAGAGCTGACCATGGTGTGGGTGTGGCAGTGGAAGGGCGTGGCCTCGGGGTGGGGGGCGTGGCCAGCAGTGCCACACAGTTCCCATGGTGACATCACCCCCCCCGTTGCCATGGTGACAGTGAAGATGCTTAGGAACAGACTCCGCCCCTTTGGGGGGGGTCTCTTAAAGGGGCAACGCCAGAATTGGACGGTGGGGACCACTGTGGGGGTGGGGCAGATTTTGGGGCACCTGGGGAGGTTTTGGGGGGCGGGGGCGGGGCAGATCTGGCCACACCTCCACCCGTGACAGCCCACAGGGGTGACAGAGGGTGACAGTCACAACGTCTTTAGTACAGCCGAGGCCTGGGGGTGACACTTGGGGTCCCCAGGGTGGCAGCTGGGGTCCCAAAGGTGACAGTCACTGTCCCTGGGGTGGGTGACAATCGGCGTCCCCACAGGTGGGGTGGCCCCAGGTGTCCCCGAGGGTGTCGCAGCCGTTGTCCCCGAGGGGGTGACGATGGGTGCCAGCAGCAGGGTGACACTCGGTGTCCACGGTCGTGATGTCCTGGCTGCTGTCCCCAAGGGGGGTGACACGCGGTGTCCCCGGGGAGGTGACAGGCAATGGTCCCAGTGTCCCCAGGGGGGTGAAAATCTCCAGTCACGGTGTCGCCGGGGAGGTGACAATCGCCAGTCCCAGTGTCACCAGACAGGTGACAATCGGTGACCCCGGGGAGGTGACAATGGCCGCTCCTGCTGTCCCCCGGGGAGGTGACAATCGGTGTCCCCAGGGAGGTGACAATCGCCAGTCCCGGTGTTGCCAGACAGGTGACAATCAGTGACCCCGGGGAGGTGACAATCGCCAGTCCCAGAATCACCAGGGAGGTGACAATCGGTGTCCCCAGGGAGGTGACAACTGCCAGTCCCAGTGTCCCCAGGGAGGTGACGATCGGTGTCCCCAGACAGGTGACAATTGGTGTCCCCAGGGAGGTGACAATGGCCGGTCCCGGTGTCCCCAGGGAGGTGACAATCGGTGACCCCAGGGAGGTGACAATCGGTGTCCCCAGGGAGGTGACAATAGCCGCTCCCGCTGTCCCCGGGGAGGTGACAATCGGTGTCCCCAGACAGGTGACAATCGGTGACCCCGGGGAGGTGACAATCGGTGTCCCCGGGGAGGTGACAATGGCCGGTCCCGCTGTCCCCAGGGGGGTCCCAGCCGCTGTCCCCGCTGTCCCCGGTGTCCTCGGGTCCCCACCACCAGAGCTGCAGCCGGATGTCCCCTCCCGGGGCCGGCCCCTCCTCCGTGCCCTCGCTGTCACCGTCGCTGTCCCAGGGCGCCGGGAACAGGCGCTGGCCCGAGGCCGTGGCCAGCAGGGGCAGCCCGGGGTGCAGGCTGCGGGGATTTGGGGGAAAATTTGGGGGTTTTGGGTGGAAGTTTGGGGTGGAAATTTGGGGAGTTCGGGGCGGAAACTTGGGTGAAAATATGGGAATTTGGGGTGGAAGTTTGGGGTGGAAATTTGGGGGGTTCGGGGTGGAAATTTGGGGGAGTTTGGGGTGGAAATTGGATGATTTGAGTGAAAATTTGGGGGTTTGGGGTGGAAATCTGGGGGCGTTTGGGGGGAGTTGGAGTGGAAATTTGGGGGATTTGGGGGTTGAAATTTTGGGGAATTGGGGTGGAAGCTGAGGGAGACAATTTTGTGGGGATTTTGGGGGGGATTTGGGGTGGAGGCTGGGGGGAAAATTGGAGCGGTTTGAGGTGGGAATTTGGGGAATTTGGGGCAGACATTTGGGGGATGATTTGGGAGATTTTAGGGGATTTGGGGAGGGGGCTGAGAGGGACAATCTGAGCAGATTGGGGTGACCAAGGGGACAATTTGGGGGGGCCCAGAGTAGGAGTGACCCCCGCCAAGGCACCCTGGGGTCCCAAAATATTTTTTGAGGGGGAGTCTCAGGTGTTCGGGGTGATCCCGGATTTTTTGGGGGGCAGGTCTCAGATTTTTTGAGTGATATTTTTGGGGACATCTCCAATGTTTTTTTTGGGGGGGGGGGTCCCCAGTTTTTTGGGGGGGGTTACCTGGTGCCGTTGACGCAGTCGCGGAGGGCGCGGAAGCGAAGCAGGGGGGGCAGCTCGGGGGGGTCCCCCGGGCCGGGGGGGGCCAGCGTGTCCCACACGGTGACAAAGCCATCGGTGTCACCGCTGACCAGGAACCGCCCCGACCTGGGGGGGACGAGGGGGAGGGATGAGACCCCCTCCCCTTAAAACCCCCCCAAAAATGGGGCCCAGGGGTCTGGGACCCCACCAGAGGGGATGGAGGGGTCCAAAAATCCCCTCGACCCCCCCACCCAAAATTTCACCCAGGTGTCCAGGACCTCCCAAAATCTCCTAAAAAGGTGACCCAGGTGTCCAGGACACCCCAAAAATTCGAGCCAGGTGTTCAGGACCCTCCAAATCCCCCCCCGAAAAGTAACCCAGGTGTCCAGGACCCCCAAAAATCCTCTCTGAAGGTGACCCAGGTGTTCAGGACACCCCAAAAATTTGACCCAGGTTTCCAAGACCCCAAAATATCCCCCAAAAATGTGTTCCAGGTGTTCAGGACCCCCCAAAAATCCCCCCAAAAGGTGTTCCAGGTGTCCAGGACCCCCAAATATCCCCCAAATGGTGACCCAGATGTTCAGGACCCCCAAAAATCCCCCCAAAAAGTGACCCGGGGTCCAAAATCCCCCCCAAAAGGTGCCCCAGTTTTTCGGGGGGTCACTCACGGGTCGAGGTCAAAGGTCACGCGCTGGTTGGTGGCCACGCGCCGCGGCAGCGCCAGGAGGGGACGCTCGGGGACACGAAGGTCCCAGCACAGGATGTGGCTGTCCTGAGGGGTGGGGCCAGGCCGGGACACGCCCATCAGGCCTGAAACCACGCCCCTAATGAACAAAGCACCTCCCAGCCCATAAGCCCCGCCCACAGAGCCCCACCCACCCTGATGGAATATGTCAATCGGAGCATAAGCCACGCCCCTAAAGCCACACCCGGTTTATGCAATGCCCAGAGGCCACACCCATATTCACAAAGCCCCGCCCACCACGAGACCACACCCTCATAACCACCCGCATGCCACACCCACCCCATGCCCCACCCAAATTTGGCCACACCCACCTTCCTCCCGCCGGCGTACAGGTGAGTCCCGCAGGGGCTGAAGCGCAGGTGAGTGGGCGCGGCCGGGAGGCGGGGCCAGAACGCCACGGCCCCGCCCCCTTCCACTGGGTATAGCCCCAGGCTCCGCCCATAGGAGCCACAGGCGAACAGCGATTGGCTGGGGCTGAAGGCCAGGCAGCCAATCAGGCCTCGCTGGCCCTCCCCGCCCTCTGGGGGGGTGGAGACAAAGGTTAGGCCACGCCCTCAGCAGTGAGGCTCCACCCCGTTTGACTCCACCCACCCAAGCCCCGCCTTCCTTGTACCACACCCATCAAAGCCACGCCCTCTTATGCCCCACCCATTTACATTTTGTCCGCCATTCCCTTTTAAGCCCCTCCCCTTTATGCCATTTAGGCCCTGCCCCCAGTGTCACACCCCTTTATGCTCCACCCCTCTTAGACCACACCCCCTTTGACCCCACCCCTTTTAACCCCCAATTCTCCCTCCCAACCCCCATTTCCCCCCCAAACAAAGGGTGGGAATCGCCCCTGCCCCACCCCAGCCCCTGACCCCACCCCAATAGACCACACCCTCTCATTTAGGCCACGCCCCTTTTGAACCCCACCCCGCCCCTTTTAACCCCTGACTTTCCCACCCAAACCCCATTTTAACCCCAGATAAAGTCAAGGAATCGCCCCTGCCCCACCCACTGACCCCACCCCTCTAAGCCCCGCCCCCGGCCCCGCCCCTCACGCCGCAGGCTCCTCTCGTGGCCGCTCCGGCCCGGCCGCTCGGTCGGGAACTCGCGCACGGCGCCCTCGAAGCCCCCCAGGAGCCGGGAGCCGTCGGGGGCGAAGGCCAGCGAGTGGGGGGCCACCGGCTCGTCCTGGGGACCCCCCGTCAGTCCTGGGCACCCCAAAACCCATCCGGGACATCCAGGGGGTCCCCAAAACCCACCCGGGTACCGGGGAGACCCCAAAACCCACCCGGGACATCCAGGGGGTCCCCAAAACCCACCCGGGTACCGGGGAGACCCCAAAACCCGCCCAGGACAGCTCTGGGGGGTCCCCAAAACCCACCCGGGTGCCAGGGAGACCCCAAAACCCACCCAGGACATCCAGGGGGACCCCAAAACCCACCCGGGACATCCCAGGGGGTCCCCAAAACCCACCCGGGTACCGGGGAGACCCCAAAACCCGCCCAGGACAGCTTTGGGGGGTCCCCAAAATCCACCCAGGTACCGAGGAGACCCCAAACCCCACCCGGGACAGCTCTGGGGGGTCTCCAAAACCCAAAACCCCTCCCATTAAAAGGATCAGGGGTCACCAAAAGCATCTCCGGGACCCCAAAACCCACCTGGGACAGCTGAAGGGGGGGGGGTCCCCAATCCCAAATCCTCCCCCTTCAAAGGGGCTCTGGGACCCCAAAATCCACCCTGGGATGTCGCAGGGGTCCCCAAACCCCAAATCCCCTCCCTTCAAAGGGCTCAGGGGTCCCCAAAAGTGTCTCCGGGACCCCAAAACCCACCCAGGTACCGAGGAGACCCCAAAACCCACCCGGGACATCCCGGGGGTCCCCAAACCCAGTGCTCCCAGTATCCCAGTCCCTCCCAGTTCCCCCCAGTCCCTCCCAGTTCCCCCCAGTGCCCACCAGGTGGTTGTGGGCACGGAACGACCCCCGCAGGGTCCCGTCGAAGGCGTCCCAGAGGTGCACGGGGCTGTCCCGGCTGCTGGCGGCCACCCTGCCCAGTACGGACCAGTACAGACCAGTACGGACCAGTACAGACCGGTACGGACCAGTACAGACCAGTACGGACCAGTACGGACCAGTACAGACCAGTATGGACCAGTACAGACCAGTACGGACCAGTACAGACCAGTACGGACCAGTATGGACCAGTACAGACCAGTATGGACCAGTACAGACCAGTACAGACCAGTACAGACCAGTACGGACCAGTACAGACCGGTACGGACCAGTACAGACCAGTATGGACCAGTACAGACCAGTATGGACCAGCAGTGACCTCCCAGGAACCGCCCCTGCTCCCAGTACACCCCCCCCAGTTCCTCCCAGTAACAACCAGCACCATCCCAGTCCCCTCCCAGTCCATTCCCAGTCCCTTCCCAGTGCCCCCCAGTACATCCCAGTTCCCTCCCAGACCTCCCCAGTACACCCCAGTCCCCTTCCAATACCTTCCAGTCCCTTCCCAGTACATCCCAGTCCCTTCCCAGTACATCCCAGCCCATTCCCAGTCCCTCCCAGTTCCCTCCCAGTGCTCCCAGTGCCTCACAGGCAGCTGGGGGGGTCGCTGGAGTCCATCAGGGGGTACCAGGTGAAGTCGTAGATGGTGTCACCTTCGGCCACCTGCACGGCCGGGACCTGCGACCCCGAGTGACCCTGAGTGACCCCGAGTGACCACTGAGTGACCACTGAGTGACCCCGAGTGACCACTGACCACTGAGTGACCACTGAGTGACCCCAAGTGACCACTGAGTGACCCTGAGTAATCACTGAGTGACCCCGAGTGACCCCGAGTGACCCTGAGTGACCCCGAGTGACCCTGAGTGACCACTGAGTGACCACTGAGTGACCCCAAATGACCCTGAGTGACCACTGAGTGACCCTGAGTGACCACTGACCCTGAGTGACCACTGAGTGACCCCAAGTGATTCCAAGTGACCACTGAGTGACCACTGAGTGACCCCAAGTGACCCTGAGTAACCGAGTGACCACTGAGTGACCACAGAAACCCCCAGAGTGACCCAAAATTACCCAAAATGACTCCAGAGTGACCCCTGAAGATCCACAATGACTGCCCAGTGACCCCCAGACCCCCCAAACCCCCCCCGAGTGACCCCAAACCCCTCCTAGTGACCCCAAACCCCCCCCCGAGTGACCCCAAACCCTTCCAGAGTGACCCCAAACCCCTCCTAGTGACCCCAAACCCCTCCCAGTGACCCCAACCCCCCCCATCCTGACCCCCAGCCCCCCCAAATCCCCTCTCCAGGACCCCAGCCCCCCGCCCCGTGCCCCACCAGCTGGGGGAGGGGCGCCCCCGGGGGGGGTCCCGGGGGGAAGGGGAGGTCGAAGATCCTCAGGGCGTTGTCGTTGCTGCAGGTGAGGACGCAGGAGCCGTCGGGGGCCCTGGTGGGGGGAGACCCCCATTGTCACCCCAAAACAACCCCCCAGGGGACCCCCACGTGTTGGGGACCCCCATTCCCACCCCCCCACGTGTTGGGGACCCCCATTTTCAGCCCCTCAAGACCCCCAAAATAACCCCCCAGGGGACCCAGGGGTGCTGGGGACCCCCACTCTCAACCCCCATGGACCCCAAAACAACCCCCCAGGGGACCCCCACGTGTTGGGGACCCCCATTCCCACCCCCCCCCCAGGTGTTGGGGACCCCCATTTCAACCTCCATGGACCCCAAAACACCTCCCCAGGTAACCCGGGGACCCCCAAACCCTGCCCAGGAACCCCCAGGGGACACCAGACTTTCCCCCGAGAGGATTTGGGGTGATTTTGGGGGGGTTTGGGGTGGTCTTGGGGGGGTTTGGGGTGATATTGGGGGGTTTTGGGGCATTGGGGTGGTTTTGGGGTGTTTTGGGCTGATTTTTGGGGGTTTTGGGGTGATTTCGGGGTGTTTTGGGGCGATTTTTGGGGGGCTTGGGGTGGTTTTGGGGTGATTTTGGGCTGTTTTGGGGTGATTTCGGGGTGTTTTGGGGTGGTTTTGGGGGGGTTGGGGTGATTTTGGGGGTTTTGGGGTGATTTCGGGGTGTTTTGGGGTGGTTTTGGGGGGGTTGGGGTGATTTTGGGGGTTTTGGGGTGATTCCGGGGTGTTTTGGGGTGATTTTTGGGGGTTTTAGGGTGATTTCGGGGTGTTTTGGGGTGATTCCGGGGTGTTTTGGGGTCTCTCACCATTTGCAGCCTCGCAGGAAATTTTCGGGGCGCCGCGCGAATTCCTCCCGCGCCCCCCAAACCTGGCGGGGGGGGCGGCCCAGCTCGTACTGGGGGAAACTGGGGAGAGCCGGGGTGGGGGGGGGAGGGGTCAGGGACCCCAAAATCCCTCACGGAGTCAGAGACCCCCACCCCAAAATAAAAAACCCCCCAAAAAACTCACTCGAGCTCCTCGGGCTCCTCCGGGGCCGCGTCCTGAGGGGTCCCGGGGGGGTCGGGGACCCCCTGAGGGGCTGCGGGGGGAGGGGAAAGGTCAGAACCCCGCCCCCACCCCCAAAAAAAAACCAAAATCTCCCCCCCAAAACCCCAAAATCCCCCCAAAAAACCCCAAATCCTCCCGCCCCCCCCCCCACGCGCACCGTCCACCGTGGGCGCCGCCATGACAGCGCGAGGCCACGCCCCCGGTGGACACGCCCCCTTCGTGGATACGCTGTTTGCCACGCCCCATCTCCATATATGGAATGAGGCGCGATTTGGATTGGCTCCTCCCTCTGTGGGCGGAGTCTCGGCTTTTCCCGCCAAAATGGACTCCCGCGTTTTGGGGACCCCGAAATGCGACCCCAAAAACGACCCCAAAAGGGTCCAGGGGGACCTGGGACATCCCAAAACGTCACCCGAGGGTTTGGGGGGTCCGGGGGACCCCAAAATGTGACCCGGGGGGGTCAGAGTGACACAGGGCACCCCAAAATGTCACCCGAGGGTTTGGGGGGGCCTAAAGGGGTCCTGGAGTGGGTGGGGAGCAACCAAGGGGACACAACCATGGCTACCATGATCCAACCATGGCCACCAGAAAACAGCCATGGCTACCATGACCCAACCATGACCCAACCATGGCCGCCATGACCCAACCATGGCCACCAGAAAACAGCCGTGGCCGCCATGACCCAACCATGATCACCATGACCCAACCATGGCCGCCATGACCCAACCATGGCCACCAAAACCCAACTATGGCCACCACTCCCCATGGCCACCATGACTCAACTATGGCCGCCATGACTCAACCACGGCTACCATGACCCAAGCAAGACCACCATGACACTACTAGGGCCACCATGACCCAACCATGATCACCATGATCCAACCACAGCCACCATGACCCAACCACGACCACCAAAACCCAACTATGGCCACCACTCCCCATGGTCACCATGACTCAACCACGGCCGCCATGACCCAACCATGACCATCATGACCACCATGACCCAACCACAGCCACCAAAACCCAACTATGGCCACCACTCCCCATGGCCACCATGACTCAACCACAGCCACCATGACTCAACCATGGCTGCCATGACTCAACCACGGCCACCACGACCCAACCATGGCCACCACAACCCAACCATGGCCACCATGACCCACCCATGCCCACCGTGATGTTCCTCCACATCCCTCTCCAGTTCCTCAGGGCCACCACAGGTGCCCAGGTGTGTCCAGGTGTCCCCAGATGAGGAGTTTTGGGGTCTCCCCTCTCCCCCAAAAAGAGTCGCAGGTTGAAAATCAATAAAACTTTTATTAACTCCCCCCCCCCAAAATCTGAAATTCCCCAAAATTCGCTTCCCCTCCCCCCGCAACAACCCCGAAAGTGAAAACAGCAAAATAAAGGGGGGTGGGGGAGGGGCAAAGGACCCCCCTCCCCCGAACCCCCAAAACCGCCACCAACGAGCGCCCCCCTCCCCCACCCCCCCTCCCCATCCTCATTAATGAACCCCATAAATTACAACCCCCCCACCGGCCCCCCCCAAAATGGGGGGGGCTCCCACACCTGCCCCCACCCCAACTGGGGGGTCACCCCTAACTTGGGGGTCACCCTCGACTTGGGGGTCACCCCAAATTTAAGGGTCAGAGCCTGGTTTGGGGATCAACCCCCCAATTTAAGGGTTTCACCCCAATTTAGGGTTTCACTCTTAATTTAGGGATCCCCCCCAGTTTGGGGATCCCCCCCAGTTTGGGGGTCAGCCCCAGTTTGGGGGTTGCCCCCTCTGAACTTTGGGGTCAAGTTCAGTCCAGGGGTTCCCCCTCAAACCTGAGGGTCTCTCCAACTTTGGGGGTGACCCCAATTTAGGGGTGACCCCAAATTTAGCCATCACCACCCTTTGGTGTCACCCCAATTTCAGGGTCACCCCAACAGCCCGTGGGGACCTGGGGGGTAACAACAGCCCTGTCCCCACCAGAACTTGGGGGTTTGGGGGTGACAACCCCCAGCCCATTTCCATCTGGGGGTGACAGCCCCGTTGTCGTTGGATATCGGGGTCACCCCCACGGCCTGTGGGGTTTGGGGGTGTCACCCCCACGGCCTGTTTTGGGTTTTGGGGGATGACACCCCCGACCCCGTTTCAGTGTGGGGGTGACGCCACCGCTCCCGTGTCAATTTTGGGGTCACCCCCGAGGCCTGTGGGGTTTGGGGGTGACAACAACCCCGAGCCCATCAGAATCTGGGGGTTCAGGGGGTGACACTCCCGACCCCGTATCCCTGTGGGGGTTTGGGGGGTGACAACCACCGCATCCCCAAATCAATTTTGGGGTCACCCCCACGGCCTGCGGGGTTTGGGGGTGACAACAACCCCGTCCCCGTATCGAGGTGGGGGTGTTGGGGAGCGACAACAACCCCGACCCCGTGTCGAGCTGGGGGTCACCCCCACGGCCTGGGGCGGGGGTTTTGGGGGGTGACACCCCCGTCCCCACAGGCCGCCCCTCAGTTGTCGTCGTCGCTGTCGTCGGGGCTGATGGCCGGGCTGGTGAGGCTGTAGGTCGGCGACGTGGGGCTGTAGCCGGGGGACGTGGGGCTGTACGTGGAGCCCTTGGGCGAGGTGGGGCTGTAGGTGGGCGACGTGGGGCTGTACTTGGGCGAGGTGGGGCTGTAGGTGGGCGAGGTGGGGCTGTACTTGGGCGACGTCGGGGTGTAGACGGGCGAGGTGGGGCTGTAGGTGGGCGAGGTGGGGCTGTACTTGGGCGTGGTGGGGCTGTAGGTGGGCGAGGTGGGGCTGTACTTGGGCGAGGTGGGGCTGTACTTGGGGGACGTGGGGCTGTACTTGGGCGAGGTCGGGGTGTACTCGGGGGAGCTGGGGCTGTAGCTGGGGCTGGTCGGGGTGTACTTGGGGGACGTGGGGCTGTAACTGGGACTGCTGGGGCTGTAACTGGGGCTGCTGGGGGTGTAGGTGGGCGACTGCGGGGTGTAGCGGGGGCTGGACGGGGAGTAACTGGGAGAGGTGGGGCTGTAACTGGGGGAAGTGGGGCTGTAACTGGGTGAGGTGGGGCTGTAGTTGGGCGAGGTCGGGGTGTAGTTGGGGCTGGTGGGGCTGTAACTGGGAGAGGTGGGGCTGTAACTGGGAGAGGTCGGGGTGTAGTTGGGGCTGGTCGGGCTGTAGTTGGGTGAGGTGGGGCTGTAACTGGGAGAGGTCGGGCTGTAACTGGGTGAGGTCGGGCTGTAACTGGGAGAAGTGGGGCTGTAACTGGGAGAGGTGGGGCTGTAGCTCGGCGAGGTGGGGCTGTAACTGGGGGAGGTGGGGCTGTAACTGGGAGAGGTCGGGCTGTAACTGGGCGAGGTCGGGCTGTAGCTGGGCGAGGTGGGGCTGTAGCTGGGGGAGGTCGGGCTGTAGCTCGGGGACGTGGGGCTGTAACTGGGCGAGGTTGGGCTGTAACTGGGCGAGGTCGGGCTGTAACTGGGAGAGGTGGGGCTGTAACTGGGCGAGGTGGGGCTGTAGTTGGGCGATGTGGGGCTGTAGCTGGGTGAGGTGGGGCTGTAGCTGGGAGAAGTGGGGCTGTAGCTGGGGCTCTGTGGGGTGTAGCCCCCCGGCGACCGCGGCTCGTAGGCGGGGGACGTTGGGCTGTAGCTGGGGGACATGGCCCCACCTGCGGAGAGGGGACACGGGGGTCAGGAGGGTGCTGGGGAGGGTGGTTGGGGTGTTGTAGAGAGATGTGGGGCCCTGTGAGGCGCTGTTTGGGTGTTGTGGAGGTGTTGTAGGGCCCTCTGAGGTGTTGTTTGGATGTTGTAGGGCCCTTTGAGGTGTTGTTCAGGTGTTGTGGGGCTGTTGGTGTTGTGGGGGTGTTGGGGGTCCCTTTGAGGTGCTGTTCGGGTGTCGTGGGGCTCAGTGAGGGGGTGTTACGAGGCTGGTTTGGGGTGTTTCAATGAGTTTTGGGGTGGTGTTAGAGGTTACAGGGTGTTTTACAAGTATTACGGGTTATTCTAGAGGTATTTTAGGGTGTATTAGAGTGTTTCAATGAGTTTTGGGGTGTTGTTAGGTGTTACAGGGTGTTTTGTGAGTGTTTTGGGTTATTTTGGGTTATTTTAGGACGTTTCAGTGTGTTTCAGTGTGTTGTTAGGTGTTACAGGGTGTTTTATGGGTGTTTTGGGTTATTTTAGGGTGTTTCAGTGTGTTTTGGGGTGTTGTTAGGTGTTACAGGGTGTTTTGGGTTGTTTTGGGTTATTTTAGGGTGTTTCAGTATGTTTCGGGGTGTTGTTAGGTGTTACAGGGTGTTTTGGGTTATTTTAGGACATTTCAATGAGTTTTGGGGTGTTGTTAGGTGTTACAGAGTGTTTTATGGGTGTTTTGGGTTATTTTGGGTTATTTTAGGGTGTTTCAGTGTGTTTTGGGGTGTTACAGGGTGTTTTATGGGTGTTTTCGGTTATTTTAGGGTGTTTCAGTGTGTTTTGGGGTGTTGTTAGATATTACAGGGTGTTTTATGGGTGTTTTGGGTTATTTTCAGGGTATTTTGGGGTGTTTAGGGGTGTTTTTGGGGCCGTACTCACCGGGGGAGGGGATGTAGGGGCTGGAGGGGCCGGGTGACCCCGGCGAGCCGGGCGTGGGTGACCAGGCCGGGGAGTAGCCGGGGCTGAAGCCGGAGGCGTCGGAGGCGGCGCTGGGGGAGAACCCGGCCCCGCCCGGGGTCATCCCGCTGCCTGTGGGGGAAAAGGGGGTCAGGGGGACCCCAAATCCAGCCCAGGACCCCAAAACCACCCTCAAATACAGCCCAGGACCCCAGAATCAGCCTGGGACCCCAAAACCACCCCTTAAACACAACCCGGCCCCATCCCACTGCCTCTGGGGGAAAAGGGGGTCAGGAGGACCCCAAAACACAACCCGAGACCCCAAAACCAGCCCCAAAACAGAACCTGAGACCCCAAAAGCACCCCTTAAACACAACCCAGCCCCATCCCGCTGCCTGTGGGGGAAAAGGGGTCAGGGGAACCCTCATCATCCCCAGTTCACCCCAAATTCCCCCCCACAGCCATCCCAGTGACCCCCATTTTGCCCCAGACCCCCCGAGAACCCCTCCCAGTCCATCCCAGTCCGTCCCAGTGCCCCAACGCACCCACGCTGGGCGACCAGGCGCCGTAGGCCGGGGTGGCCCCCTGGTTCCAGGGGGTCATGGCCGGGGACATCCCCCCCATGGGGCTGGGGGCCGAGCCGAAGAACATCCCGGTGGCTGCGGAGAGAGCGGGGTCAGGGGCACCCCAAAACCGGGGAGAACCCCAAAATATGGGGGACATCAACATCGGGGGGACACCAAGTGACCACAGCTGGGACATGGTGGTGGCCACGGTGACATCGGGGGTCTTTGTGTCACCACCACCCTTGGGGTGTCCCCTCCTCCCCCATGGACCCCCAAAATCTGGGGGTGACCCCATCATCTGGGGGACATCAACATCTGGGGAACCCCAGAATCTGGGAGATATCAACATCTGGGGGACACCAAGTGACCAGAGCTGGGACACGGCGGTGGCCACGGTGACACTGGGGGTCTTCATGTCACCACTGCCACAACCCTAACTCCTCCCTTGTAGGATCCAGTCCTGGTGTACCCCAAAATCTGCGTGGACCCCAAAATCTGAGGCTGCCCCCTCTTGCCATGGGACACCCAGAACTGGCCAATGACCACCATGACCTTGAAGGTCTTTGTGCCACCACCCTTGGGGCATCCCCAGCTGCTCCTGGAGGAACCCGGCCACCATTCCCAGGGGTGTCCCCATTTTCGGGGGGGTGTCCCCATTTTTGGGGGGGTGTCCCTAGGGTTTTGGGGACTCACGGCCGCCGACGCCGAGGCCGGGCAGGGCGCTGGGGATCTCCATGCCGTGCTTGCACTTCTCGGCGTCCAGCAGGAGATCGAAGCAGCCGGTGCCGGCCGGGGCCAGCTGGCCCAGCATGATGTTCTCGGACACGCCCTTCATGGGGTCACTCTCCCCGTGGGCAGCTGCCTCCATCAGGACGTCGACCTGAGCGAGGGGACACCCCAAAATCAGCTTCAACCTTTAAATGTCCCTCTTGAACCCCAAATCCTGTGAAATGCCCACAGAATCCCCCGTTCCCAGCTCCTAAACCCCATTCCCAGACCCCAATTCTCATTCCCAACCCCATTCCCACCCCATTCCCATCCCAAAACCTTCTCCCACCCCATCTCCACTCCCACCCATTAATCCCCATTCCCACCCCAATTCCCAAATCCCATTCCCATCCCAATCCCCATTCTCACCCCAATGCCTCATTCCAATTCCTGTTCCCACCCCAATCCCCCATTCCCAAACCCCATTTCCACCCCAATTCCTGTTCCCACACCATTCCCACTCCAATCCCCCATTCCCACCTCCATCTCCCATTCCCAATCCCCATCCCCACCCTATCCCCACCCCAATCCCCGATTCCCAAACCCCATTCCCATCCCACCCTATCCCCACCCCAATCCCACCCCACCCCATTCCCACCCCAATCCCCATTCCCAAACCCCGTCCCCACCCCAATCCCCCATTCCCAAACCCCGTCCCCAACCCAATCCCCCATTCCCAAACCCCGTCCCCAACCCAATCCCCCATTCCCAAACCCCGTCCCCAACCCAATCCCCCATTCCCAAACCCCGTCCCCAACCCAATCCCCCATTCCCACTCCCCGTTCCCAAACCCCATTCTCACCCCAATCCCCATTCCCACCCCAATCCCCATTCCCAAACCCCGTCCCCACCCCACTCCCCGTTCCCAAACCCCATTCTCACCCCAATCCCCATTCTCACCCCAATCCCCATTCCCAAACCCCGTCCCCACCCCAATCCCCCATTCCCAAATCCCACTCCCGCCCCAACCCCCGATTCCCAATCCCCCGTTCCCGCTCCCGCACCGTCTCCTCGAAGGAGCACTTCATGAGGGGCCCGGTGTCCTGGCGGTTGACGCCGTGCCGGGTGATGGCCATCAGGTGTCCCCGCGAGGTCATGGTGTCGCACAGCAGCGCCAGGTGCCGGTAGTTGACGTAGGAGCCGTCGAAGGAGATGACGTGGTAGAGCTCCCGCTCCAGCGCCTTCCGCACCGCCTCGATCCCCAACACCTGCGCATCCCAAACCCAGGGCGTGGGAAACCCCGAAATCCAGGGTGGGAATTCCCAAAATGCAGGGCGTGGGAAACCCCGAAATCCAGGGAGTGGGAATTCCCGAAATCCAGGGAGTGGGAATTCCCAAAATCCAGGGAATGGGAAACCCCGAAATCCAGGGCGTGGGAATTCCCGAAATCCAGGGCGTGGGAAATCCCAAAATCCAGGGCGTAGGAATTCCCAAAATGCAGGGAATGGGAAATCCCGAAATCCAGGGCGTGGGAATTCCCAAAATCCAGGGAGTGGGAAATCCCGAAATCCAGGGCGTGGGAATTCCCGAAATCCAGGGCATGGGAAACCCCAAAATCCAGGGGTTGGGAATTCCTGAGATCCATGGCTTTGGGAATTCCCAAAATCCAGGGGGTAGGAAATCCCATTACCTGGGGACCCAGGTGTGTCCCCAGCCCAGGTGACTCACGGTGAAGATCTCCATGATGTCGTTGGAGATCATGCACCATGAGGACCATGATGTCCTCCAAACCCCAGCCTAGGTGTCCCCTCACCCCCCAGGTGTCCCCTCACACCCCAGGTGTCCCCTCACACCCCAGGTGTGTCCCTGACTCCCCAGGTGAAGATCTTCACCACGAGCCCCAGGTGTGTCCCTCACCCCCAGGTGTGTCCCTCAGCCCCCAGGTGTGTCCCCAGCCCAGGTGACTCACGGTGAAGATCTCCACGATGTCGTTGGAGGTCGTGCGCACGGGGTCCACGTCCTTCTCGCTCAGCACCCGCATGAGGCTGACGCCGTCGGTCTCCAGGATCCACTCCTGGAGAGCCTTGAACTCCCCGTCCTCGGTGATGATGATCTTCTTCTTGTTGTCCGTCTGCGGCAGGTGCATGTACACCTGGGCAGGTGGGGACAGGTGTCACCGTGGTGTCACCATGGGTGACCTGTATCTTCTAAAGGTCTCTTGGAACCTCCTAGAAGTCTCCATGGAGAGCTCCTGATGCTCCTCAAGATCTACCTGGAGATCTTGAACCCTCAGAGCACCTGGTGGTACCCAAAGACCTTCTCAGGTACCCACAGGTGTCACCAGGAACCATCCTGGACCTTCTAAAGGTCTCCTGGAACCTTCTGAAGGTCACCATGGAGTTCTGCAGGTATCCCTGGAGACCTCCCATCCCTTCATGGACCCCACCAGGTGTCCCCAAGCCCCCCCAGGTGTCCCCACCTTGCTGATCTGCTCGATGCCCTGCAGGGTCATGTCCGTCAGCATGTTGGACTCGATGCAGCGCAGGAAGACGTCGTCGTCCATCTTGTCCACCACCTCCTCCTCCTGGGGACACGGTGGGGCACAGGTGACGCCCAGGCCACCCCAGGTGTCCCCTGAGGTGTCCCCTGAGGTGTCCCCAGGTCCCTGCCCACCTCCTGCATCTTGTTCTCGTCGCTGTTCATGATGCGGATGCGCAGCACCAGCTTCTCGGCGTTGTCGTCGTTGAAGATGCAGTTGAGGTCGTCACCAAAGCCTGGGAGGGGACACGGGGTGGGGACGGGGTCACCTCCAAGGTCACGGCACCCAGGGGACCTCCGGGGTCTCCTCAAAGATCTGCCAGGAACTCCCAAAGCTCACCCAGATCACCCCAAAGCTCCTCCAGGCTCACCCAGAACTCCTTGAAGAGCTCTCAGATGCCTTCGAGGGTCACCAGAAACCCACAGAAAGCTCCTCAGATGCCCTCAAAGCTCATCCAGGTCACCTCAAAGCCCCTCCAAGTCCCTCAAAAGCCCTTCCAGACTCACCCCTAAGTCCCCAAAAGTTCCTCAGATGTCCTCAAAGCTCATCCAGGTCACCTCAAAGGCCCTCCAGGCCCCCCAAAAGCTGCTCGGATGCCCTCAAATCTCATCTAAGTCACCTCAACCCCCCTCCAAGTCCCTCAAACACCCCCAAACTTCCTCCAAACTACCTCAACCCCCCCCCAAATCCCGCGCCCAGCCCACCCACCGGCGTTGATCTTCTCGGCGATCTGCTCCATGGTGAGCTTGCGGTCGGTCATGTGCTTGCGGTCGAGCTCGACGCGCAGCAGCCACGGCGAGATGCGGCTGACGTCGAAGTCGGGCATCTCGTAGTAGACGTTGACCCACTCCTGGTCCTCGGCCACCACCGTGCTCTGAGGGTTGGGGTCGTAGTAGATGGCGGTGTTGGCCGTCACCTTGCGCAGCGTGGTGTGCTCCAGGCGGCACAGGATGTCCTGGGGACATTGGGGACAGTCAGGGGACATTGGGGACATTGGGTGTGGTGTGCTCCAGGTGGCACAGGATGTCCTGGGGACATGGAGGGGACAGTCAGGGGACATTGGGGACATTGGGTGTGGTGTGCTCCAGGCAGCACAGGATGTCCTGGGGACATTGGGGACAATCAGGGGACACTGGGGACATGAAGGGGACATTGGGGACAGTCAGGGGACATGGGGACATTGGGGACAGGGGGTGTGCTCTGCTCCAGGTGGCACAGGATGTCCTGAGGGGACAGGGACATGGGAACATGGAAGCCATGGGGACACAGAGGTGACACAAACCCACAGGGCCACCACGGGGACATGAAGCCATGGAGCCACCACAGGGCTGAGGGGACAAGGAGGTGACACAAACCCACAGGACCACCGTGGGGCTGTGGGGTCAAAGAGGTGACACAAACCCACAGGGCCACCGCAAGGCTGTGAGGACACAAAGCACCCCCAGACCCCCGGCTGCTGTCCCCAGCGTGTCCCCAGGTGCCACCTTGGCGCGCTCGGCGTCGCGGGCGCTCTGGCCCAGCAGGAACACGGTGAGCGACGGCGTCTTGGGCTTCTTGGAGATGTTGATGAGCTCCTTGAGGCGGGGCACGCCCAGGGTGACGTTCTTGGCCGACACCCCCGCGTAGTGGAAGGTGTTGAGGGTCATCTGCGTGGCCGGCTCGCCCAGGGACTGCGCGGCCAGCGCGCCCCACCATCTCACCGGGGTGGGCCTGAGGGGACACGGGGACAGCAGAATGTCACAACCCCAGAGTGACCCCAAACCATCTCACCGGGGTGGGCCTGAGGGGACACGGGGACAGGGGAACGTCACAGCGGGGTCACCAAACCCCAGAGTGACCCCAAACCTCAAGAATAACCCCAAATCCCGTTCTCACGATGGCCTGGTTGAACTTGGACTCGATCTCCCCCAGCAGCCACTCCAAAGTAGCTCCAGATCTGACCCCAAACCCCAAACCCTGACCCTAAACCCCCTCAAAACCCCAGAAGTGAACCAAAATCCCCCCAGAACGACCTCAAAGCCCCCAAGAACGACCCCAAAGCCCCCAAATCCCGTTCTCACGATGGCCTGGTTGAACTTGGACTCTATCTCCCCCAGCAGCCAATCCAAGGCACCCCAAGATCTGACCCCAAATCCCCCCAGAATGATCCCAAATCCCCCAAAGCCCGTTCTCACAATGACCTGGTTGAACTTGGACTTGATCTCCCCCAGCAGCCAATCCAAGGCACCTCCAGAGATGATCCCAAACCCCAAGATCTGACCCCAAACCCCCTCAAAACCCCAGAAGTGACCCCAAATCCCCCAAGAACGACCCCAAATCCCGTTCTCACGATGGCCTGGTTGAACTTGGACTCGATCTCCCCCAGCAGCCAGTCGAAGGCCTCCCCGCTGAGCCGGAACTCCTCCACCATGCGGCGGCTGCAGAGCGTGGAGCGCAGGTGGATGTTGAAGAGCAGCGTCGCGTTCTCCTGCGCCTGCCGGCTCAGGGGGTCCTCCCCGTTGACGATCACCAGCTTGCGGCTCAGCTCCTTCACCCCTGAGGGGACAGCGCGGTCACAGGGGGCTACCGAGGGCGGCCAGAACGGCCCTGGGGGTCCCCAAACCCATCACAGCTGCCCGAGGGACTCAAGGGCCTCCAGAACATTCCTGAGGGATTCATGGACCTCCAGAACATTCCCGAGGGACTCAAGGGCCTCCAGAACCTTCCTGAGGGACTCAAGGATCTCCAGAACCTTCTGGAGGGACTCAAGGATCTCCAGAACTTTCCTGAAGGACCCCAAACCCATCACAGCTTCCTGAGTGACTCAAGGACCTCCAGAACCTTCCTTAAGGACTCAAGGACCTCAAGAACCTTCCTGAGGGACCCCAAACCCATCACAGCTTCCTGAGGGACTGAAGGATCTCCAGAACATTCCTGAGGGATTCAAGGACCTCTAAAACATTCCTGAGGGACCCCAAACCCATCACAGCTTCCTGAGGGACTCAAGGACCTCCAGAACCTTCCAGAGGGACCCCAGACCCATGCCCCACTCACCCTCCACCACCTTGACCGGGTGCAGGTCCGAGGGCAGCCGGGAGTTGATGTGGAAGATCTTCTGCGCGTTCCAGATCATGCGGAGCAGGTTACAGGGGAGGACCACCTGGGGGGAGAAGAACCCCAAAAACGGGGGGTCAGGGGTCAAAAATGGGGGGTCAGGGGTCAAAAATGGGATCAGCACCCCAAAATGGGGGAAGAACCCCAAATACAGGGAGTCAGAGCCCAAGAATGGGGCATCTTGGTTGGATTTTGGGGTATCTCAGTTGGGTTTTGGGGCATCTTGGTTGGCTTTTGGGGTGTCCCAGGTGTTTTCGGGGTGCATTTTGGTGTCACCTTGCTGTCCCCAGTGGGGAAGATGACCCTGAGGTGCTCCATACACCCCAAAAAAAGGAATTTGGGATGATCTGCATGGATTTTGGGGTGTCCTGGGATTTTGGGGAGTTTTTAGGGTGCCCTGGTTGGATTTCGAGGAGGTTTTGAGATGTCCTGGTTGGAATTTGGGGTTTTGGGTGATTCCAGTTGGGTTTTGGGGTATGTCGGTTGGGTTTTGGGGTATCTCAGTTGGGTTTTGGGGTGTCCCGGTTGGGTTTTGGGGTATCTCAGTTGGGTTTTGGGGTATTCCAGTTGGGTTTTGGGGTATCTCAGTTGGGTTTTGGGGTATCTTGGTTGGGTTTTGGAGTGTCCCGGTTGGGTTTTGGGGTGTCCCGGTTGGGTTTTGGGGTGTCCTGGTTGGGTTTTGGGGTATCTCGGTTGGGTTTTGGGGTATTCCAGTTGGGTTTTGGGGTATCTCGGTTGGGTTTTGGGGTATCTTGGTTGGGTTTTGGGGTGTCCCGGTTGGGTTTTGGGGTGTCCCGGTTGGGTTTTGGGGTATCTCGGTTGGGTTTTGGGGTGTCCCGGTTGGGTTTTGGGGTGTCCCGGTTGGGTTTTGGGGTATCTCAGTTGGGTTTTGGGGTGTCCCGGTTGGGTTTTGGGGTGTCCTGGTTGGGTTTTGGGGTGTCCCGGTTGGGTTTTGGGGTGTCCCAGATGTTCTTGGGATGCATTTTGGTGTCACCTTGCTGTCCCCGGTGGGGAAGATGACCCTGAGGACCTCCCTGTCCTCGCGCATGCGGTCGAACTCGCGCTCCAGCTCGTTCTGGATGTGGGCGTTGGACAGGATGTCCTTGACCAGCTCCTCCTGCAGCGTCCGGCGCAGCGCCCGCTCGTTGGTGTAGTCGAACTTGAACCTGCGGGGACACGGGGACACCTCAGGGACATCCAGGGGACACCAAAGTGTCACCCGCGTCAGGCTGGACAAGCCTGGGGACATCAAAAATGTTGGTCCGTGTTGGGTAGGAGAAGGTTGGGGACACCAATGTTAGGGGTGGAAGAGGTTGGGGACATCAAAATGTCACCCAGGTTTGGGAGGAGCCACTTGAAGACCCCAAAATGTTCCCAACTCCCATTTGAAGACCCCAAAATGTTCCCAACCCCAATCTGAAGACCCCAAGATGTCTCCAACTCCTTTGAAGACCCCAAGACGTCCCCAACTCCTGAAATGAGCCCTTCAATGACCCCAACAGGGGCCATTGACCCCTCCCACGACCACGCCCTGCCCCGGGCCGTGTCCCCCCTGTGTCCCCCGTGTCTCTCACTTCTTCTCGAAGGCCTTGTTGGAGGGTTTGAGGGTGGCCAGGTTCTGGAACTCGACGCTCTCGCCGGCCAGCCCGTCCTCGCCGTAGCGCAGCTGCACCACCTGGTTGATGGAGTTCCTGACGGTGGCATCGTACTTGACCATCACCGACTCCATGGACTTGATCAGCCGCCGCTGGATGTACCCTGAGGGGTGGGGAGGGGTCAGGAGGCATCTGGGGAGGGTTTGGAGATCTCCAGGAGGCATCTGGGGACGGTTTGGGGCCTCCAGGAGGCATCTGGGGAGGGTTTGGGGATCCTGGAGGCATCTGGGGAGGGTTTGGGGATCCTGGAGGCATCTGGGGAGGGTTTGGGGCCTCCAGGAGGCATCTGGGGAGGGGTTGGGGATCCTGGAGGCATCTGGGGAGGGTTTGGGGATCCTGGAGGCATCTGGGGAGGGTTTGGGGATCTCCAGGAGGCATCTGGGGAGGGTTTGGGGATCCTGGAGGCATCTGGGGAGGGTTTGGGGATCCTGGAGGTATCTGGGGAGGGTTTTAGGGCCCTCAGGGTTTCCACACTGGGATTTTGGGGTCCTGAAGGCCACGTGGGTGGAATTCTGGATTCCTGAAAGGCCCACGGTGACGTTCTGGGGACACTGACCGGTCTCAGCCGTCTTCACGGCCGTGTCGATGAGGCCCTCGCGGCCGCCCATGGCGTGGAAGAAGAACTCGGTGGGGGTGAGGCCGGCCAGGTAGGAGTTCTCCACGAAGCCGCGGCTCTCGGGGCCGTAGTCGTCCTTGATGAAGTGCGGCAGCGTCCGGTGCTTGAAGCCGAACGGGATCCGCTTGCCCTCCACGTTCTGCTGCCCCACCACCGCGATCACCTGAGGGGACACCGGGCAGGGACGTTGGGGACACATCCCAAAATCACCTCGGAAGCTCAAGAAAACCCAAGAAAACTCCATAGAACTCCACAGGAACCTCCTGAGATCCTCCAGGAACTGCCCCAACCTCCTGAGATCCTCCAGGAACCGCCCCAAACCTTCTGAGATCCTACAGGAACTGCCCCCAAACCTCCTGAGACCCTACAGGAACTGCCCCAAACCTCCTGAGATCCTCCAGGAACTGCCCCAAACCTGATTCTCCAGGAACCACCCCAAACCTCCTGAGATCCTCCAGGAACTGCCCCAAACCTCCTGAGACCCTACAGGAACTGCCCCAAACCTCCTGATTCTCCAGGAACAGCCCCAAACCTTCTGAGATCCTCCAGGAACTGCCCCAAAGCCCCTGAGATCCTCCAGGAACCCCCCCAAACCTCCTGAGATCCTACAGGAACTGCCCCAAACCCCCTGAGATCCTACAGGAACCACCCCAAACCCCACATGGAGCCTCCCAAGATCTTCTGGAACCCCCCAAACCTGGGAGATGTTGATCTTGGAGCCCTTGGCCCCCGAGACCACCATGGATTTGAAGTTGTTGTACTCGGAGAGGGATTTCTGGGCAGAGGAGCCGGTCTTGTCACGGGCGTCGTTGAGGATCCGGTTCACCTGGTTCTCAAAGGTCTGGCGCAAGGTGTTGCCCGGGGTGGGCTCCAGCTCGTTGTTGTGGGCCTTCTCGATCACCTGGAGACCCCAAAAACCACCCCAAAAGGGTCAGCAGGGAGCCCTGAAACCTCTTGATGGCCAAAACCACCTGAGAATCTCAAGAAACCCAAAAAACTCCACAAGAACCAACCAAAATCCCATGAGATCCACCAGGAACCTCCCCAAACCCCGTATGGAGCACCCCAAGACCTTCTGGAACCCCCCAAACCTGGGAGATGTTGGTCTTAGACCTCCTGGTGCCCAAAACCATCTCAAGAACCTCATAAAAATCCCAAAAAACTCAGAAAAACTCCACAGGAACCTCCAGGAGGTTCCAACCTCCCCAAACCTTCTGAGATCCTCCAGGAACTGCCCCAAAGCCCCTGAGATCCTCCAGGAACCACCCCAAACCCCCTGAGATCCTCCAGGAACTGCCCCAAAGCCCCTGAGATCCTCCAGGAACCGCCCCAAACCCCCTGAGATCCTCCAGGAACTGCCCCAAAGCCCCTGAGATCCTCCAGGAACCGCCCCAAAGCCCTTGTGGAATTCCCCAAATTCCCAGGAAACTCCCCGCAGTCCCACCTCGATGACATCCTGCTTGGCCTTCTTGATGGTGTTCTGGATGTCCTGGTAGGTCTTGGCGTCAGCAATGGAGTCCCCGATGCCGATGGTGTGACCTGAGGGGGACATTTGGGGTTCAGGGGGATCCCTCCCCCAAATTCGGGGTCATCTCCAACCCCTCACCCCAAAAAACCAACCCTGGGACAGGTTCTGGTCAGGCTGTAGGACAAAAGGAGGACATGGGGACAATGAGGTCCTTTAGGGACGAAAATGGGGTCGGGATGCTCCCCCAAAATTCCTGAGTTCTCCTTGTCCCCAAAAAAGGGGTCCAAGGACCACCAGAACCTCAAAAATGGAGTCTAAGAGAGCCCAAGGGCTCCACCAAGTTGGGACCTGAAAAGATCCCCAGGTGACCAAACCCCCATTAGATGCCACCAAGAAGGTCCCCAGCCCCCCATGGTCCCTCCAGTCCCCAAAAAAGGGGTCCAAGGACCACCAGGACCTCAAGAATGGGGTCCAAGAGTCCCACGGCTCCACCAAGTTGGGACCTGAGAAGATCCCCAGGTGACCAAACCCCCATTAGATGCCACCAGGAAGGTCCCCAGCCCCACAGGAGTCCCCTAGGACCACACTGACCCTCGATGAGCAGCCAGTTATTGATGACGGTCTGGATGTTGCTGTAGAAGAGGCGCGTGGTGTCGTGGCCCATCTCCAGGTAGGAGATGTGCACCAGGGACCCGGCCGACGTCCCCAGGGACTTCTTGCACAGGATGCCCATGATGAGCTCCCCGTTCTCCACGATCACCTGGGGACATGCAAAGAACGGGGTCAGGACCTCAAAGATCCAAAAAAAAACCCCAAAACCCACCTGGAGCACCCCAAAAACAACCCCAGATCACCTCAAAGTCTACAAAGCTCTCCTAGACCAGAGCAGGTCCCACCAAAGCCCCCTCAGAACATCCCAAGCCCCCTCAGGCCACCCTAAATCACCCTCAGACCCCACCAAAGTCCCCTCAAAACAACTCTGCATGTCACCAAGCCCCCCTAGAGCTCCTCAAGTCCCACCAAAAGCCCCTCAGACCACCCCAAACTCCCTCAGATCCCAAAAAACCCATCAAACCACCCCAAGCTCCCTCAGATCCCACCAAAACCCCATCAAACCATCCCAAAGCTCCCTCAGATCCCACCAAAACCCCATCAAACCACCCCAAAGCTCCCTCAGATCCCACCAAAGCCCCCTCAGATCACCTTCCCACCCCACCAAGCCCCCCTAGAGCTCCTCAAGTTCTACCAAAAGCACCTCAGACCATCCCAAACTCCCTCAGATCCCACCAAAAGACCACCAAACCACCCCAAAGCTCCCTCAGGTCCCACCAAAGCCCCCTCAGATCACCTTCCCACCCCACCAAGCCCCCCTAGAGCTCCTCGGATGCCCCCACCTTGGTGTCCCCGGGGGAGATGTGCTTGTAGGGGCCGCTGTCCTCGTCGTCGGGGTGGGTGCTGTGGGTGCGGATGCAGTTGATGTGGCCGGGGATAATCAGGGAGAAGATCTGCTTCCCTGTCCAGAGCGGCCGCGGCTTCAGGATGGCCGGCTGGGGCACCTTGCCGTCCCACGTGGACAGGAACATCAGCAGGTTCATCACCTCGCCCTGAGGGACACCCCAAAACCGTCATCAATCCAGGAGAACCCACGGAGATCCCAAAACATCCTAAAAATGCCCCAAAGTCTCCTTCAGGATGGGGGATTAGGGCAGCTTCCCATTCCACGTGGACAGGAACGTCAGCAGGGTGATCAGCACACCCTGAGGGACACCCCAAAAATGTCATCAATCAAGGAAACCCCATAGAGATCCCAAAATATCCTAAAAATGCCCTAAAAGTCCCCAAAATCCCCCCAGACCAAACAGTCTTAAGGAAGATGTTCCTCTTGGTGAACTTGTGCGTGGCCATCATCGTGTCCTGAGCAAAACCACCTAAACCTCCCCAAAACCACCTGATCTCACCTTAAACCACCCCAAACCACCTCAAACCAACCCTAAATCATCTCAAATCACCCTAAACAACGCCAAAACTCCCAAAATCCCCCCCAAAACCGACCCTCTCCAGGAAGACATCCCTCTTGGTGAACTCGCGCACGGCCGTCAGCGCGTCCAACGCAACGGCACCAGAAACCACCCCAAAACCACCAGAAACCACCCCAAAACCACCATCCATCACCCCAAAACCACCGTCCATCACCCCAAAACCACCGTCCATCACCCCAAAACCACCATCACCCCAAACCAACCCCAAATTGTTTCAAATCAACCTAAACACGCCCAAAATGGCCCCAAAACCGACCCTCTCCAGGAAGACGTCCCTCTTGGTGAACTTGCGCACGGCCGTCAGCGTGTCCTGCACGATGCCCATGACGGGCCGGTTGCTCTGGGGCGTGACGATCATCCTGGGCACCATGGCCAGCTCCTGGATCTCCGCCCGCGTCTCCAGCGACTGCGGCAGGTGCAGGTTCATCTCGTCGCCGTCAAAGTCGGCGTTGTAGGGCGTGGTGACACTGAGGGGACATCGAGGGGACGTCAAGGACATTGGGGACACTGGGACATTGTGGGGACGGGGGGACATCAGGGACATCAGGGATCTCAGGGACATTGGGGTCATGGCAGGGACCTGGGCAGGTTCATCTCAACGCCATCCAAGTCGGCATTGTAGGGTGCAGTGACACTGAGGGGACATTGAGGGGACATCAGGGACATTGAGGACACTGGGACATTGTGGGGACACTGGGACACTGTGGGGACATCGGAGACATTGTGGGGACAGTGGGACATTGTGGGGACACGGGGCAGGTTCATCTCGTCGCCATCAAAGCGTTGTAGGGCATGGTGACGCTGAGGGGACATTGTAGGGACACTGGGACATCAGGGATCTCAGGGACATTGTGGGGACACTGGGACATTGGGGACATCGAGGGGACATCAGGGACATTGAGGACACTGGGACATTGTGGGGACAGGGGGACATCAGGGATCTCAGGGACACTGTGGGGACAGGGGGACATCAGGGACATGGAGGGGACATCAGGGACATTGGGGACACTGTGACACTGTGGGGACACGGGGCAGGTTCATCTCGTCATCGTCAAAGTCGGCGTTGTAGGGCGTGGTGACACTGTGGGGACATCAGGGACACGGCAGGGACACGTTCATCTCATTTCAAAACGTGGACCAGGGCAAGATTTGGGATCAATTTTGGGGTTTTTGGGGTGTTTTATCTCAGATTCAGGCGGAAGGTGGACCAGGGCAGAATTTGGGGTTGATTTTAGGGTTAATTTTGGGGTTTTTGGGGTGTTTTACCTCAGATTCAGGCGGAAGGTGGACCAGGGCAGAATTTGGGGTTAATTTTAGGGTTAATTTTGGGTTTTTGGGGTGTTTTACCTCAGATTCAGACGGAAGGTGGACCAGGGCAGAATTTGGGGTTAATTTTAGGGTTAATTTTGGGTTTTTGGGGTGTTTTACCTCAGATTCAGGCGGAAGGTGGACCAGGGCAGGATCCTGACCCTGTGACCCATCATGGACATCTTGTGCAGGGTGGGCTGCCGGTTGAAGATGACGATGTCGCCGTCGCACATGTGACGCTCCACCTGTCCCCAAAGCCCCCCCAAGAGTCAGGGGGACACCCCAAAAATGGGGGACACCCCAAAAATGACATCTTTCCCCCAAAAATGGTGGGGTCAGAGTGAGGAATGAGGGGTTTGGGGTTAAATTCACTCCCTGCTGGTGGTGGAAGCCAAAACTGAGGATTGAATCTCAAATTTCAGAGATTTGAAACCAAAATTTTGGATTGAACCCAACATCTAAAATTTAGATCCCAAAATTATGGATTGAACCCCAAATCTAGAGCTGGGAACCCCAAAATCGGGGATTGAACCCCAAATCCAGAGCTCTAAACCTCAAAATCAGGGATTGACCCAAACCCCAGAGCTCTGAACCCCAAAATCAGGGATTTAAATCCAAACCCACAGCTTTGAACCCCAAATCCAGAGCTCTGAACCCCAAAATCAGGGATTGAGCCCCAAATCCAGAGCTCTGAACCCCAAAATCAGGGGTTCACCTCCAAACCCACAGCTTTGAACCCCAAAATCAAGGACTGACCCAAACCCCAGAGCTCTGAACCCCCAAACCAACAATCACGCCCCGCAGTCGTGGGTTCCACGCCCAGTTTTTGGTGTCCCTCAGGTTTTTGGGATCCTCGCTGTGAGTGTTGGGGTTTTGGGGTGCTGACCTTGTACCCGATCTGCAGGTGGAGGTCGCTGGGTTTGGGGTGGAAGCGGAGGTCGATCCTGTCCCCGTTGTCCCTGATGATGTACTTGGCCCCCGGGTACTGACTGTTCCCCCTGCGCACCAGCTCCTGCAGCCTGCGGGGTTTTTGGGGTCAATTCAGGGGATTTTGGGGGTCAGGGATTCACCTCACAGCTCTCAAGAGTCACCTTGAGAAGGATCAGTGGGGTTTAAAGGGTGTTTGGGGTGGTTTTCGGTTATTGGGATTGACTCAAAATAATCCTAACGCCCTCCTCCATATCCCTGTGTCCATCCCAAACCCCCCAATGACCCCAAAACCACCCCAAAGCTCCCTGAATGTTCCTAAATCATCCCAAAACTGCCCCACAGCTGTCCTAAAATCCCCCAAATCCCCCCAAAATCCCTTTAATTTAACACCCTTAACCCTTAAATCTCCCTGAACTCCCCCAGACTCCTCCAACCACACCAGACACTTCCGCAAATTCACCCCCAACGCCCCAAAATCTACCCCAAAGTCCCTCAGATCCTCCCCAAACTCCTCTAGCCACCGTTGAAGGTGACAATCTCAGCAAAGGTTACAGTGATGGTGACGGAGGAGAGGATAACCATCCTAAAACCCCATAAATCCAGCCCAAACCCCCATAAATTCACCCCAAACCCCCATAAATCCATCCCAAAACCCCATAAATCCTTCCCAAAACCCCATAAATCTTTCCTAAAACCCCATAAATCCCCTGTAAATCATCCCAAAGCCCCCCTGTTGATGTTGAAGGGGGTGATGATCTCACCAAAGATCACATTGGTGGTGATGAAGGGGGGGAACACCAACACCAAACCCCCATAAATCCATCCCAAACCCCCAAAAATCCATCCCAAACCTCCACAAATCGACCCCAAAGCTCCATAAATCCATCCCAAACCCCCATAAATCCCCTATAAACCCCACAAACCACCCCAAAGCCCACCTGTTGATGTTGAAGGGGGTGACGATCTCACCAAAAATCACATTGGTGGTGATGAAGGGGGGGAACACCAACACCAAACCCCCATAAATCCATCCCAAACCCCCATAAATCCATCCCAAACCTCCACAAATCGACCCCAAACCCCCATAAATCCATCCCAAAACCCCATAAATCCATCCCAACCCCCCATAAATCCCCCACAAACCACCCCAAAGCCCACCTGTCGATGTTGAAGGGGGTGACGATCTCGGCGAAGGTCATGTTGGCGGCGATGGAGCGCGGCACGCCCACCTGGTCGATGGCCAGGTTGGGGTCGGGGGTGATGACGGTGCGGGCGGAGAAATCCACGCGTTTCCCCATGAGGTTGCCCCGAACCCGACCCTCCTTCCCCTTCAGCCGCTGCTTCAGGGACTTCAGGGGGCGCCCCGACTTCTGCATGGCCTGGGGGAGGAGAAATCGGGGGGGTCAGGGCAGGTTGGAACCCCCAAAGTCACCCCAAAAATCCAGACTCCACCGGGGGACACAAATTGACCACCCTGGGTTCTTGTGAGGGTTCAGGGAGGGGTTTGGGGGAGCAAAACACGTTTGGGGGAGCCCCTAAATTCTGCATGGCCTGAGGGAGGAGAAACTGGGGTTCAGGAAGGGTTGGAACCCCCAAAATCACCCTAAAAATCCAGACTCCACCGGGGGACACAAATTGATCCCTCCTGGGAATGTCCCCAGCTCCTTCTGGGACTTTGGGGGGCTCAGGGGGTCCCTAGGCTGCTCTGTCCCCACTTGTCCCCTTTGTGTCCCAGCTGGGACACCCCAAAACCCCTCTGTGACACCCCAAAACCCCTCTGTGACCCCCTAAAACCCCTCTGTGACACCCCCAGACTCTCCTGGACCGTGGGCAGCTCGTTGTCCACCATGGTGGCCACATGGACCTGAAGCAATTTGATGTTCACAAGTGCGACACGGGGCCACCACCGTCCTGTCCCCAAGCCTGTATCACCCCAAAACCCCTCTGTGACCCCCTAAAACCCCTCTGTGACCCCCTAAAACCCCTCTGTGACCCCCTAAAACCCCTCTGTGACCCCCCAGACTCTCCTGGACCCTGGGCAGCTCGTTGTCCACCATGGTGGCCACATGGACCTCCAGCAGCTTGACGTCCATGGCCGCAACTTGGGGCCACCACCTGAACTTCCCTCACCTTGTGTCACCCCAAAACTCATCTGTAACCCCCCCAAACCCCCCTGTGATCCCCCAAAACCCCGCTGTGACCCCTCCTGTACCCGGGGCAGGCCGGGCAGCTCGTTGTCCACCATGGTGGCCACGTGGAACTGCAGCAGCTTGACGTCCTCGGCGATGACGTGCGCGGCCGCCCCGTTCTGCTCGTTGCGCCGCAGCTGGTTGTTGATCTTGACGATGTCGGCCAACTTGTGGGTCAGGTCATCCTAGGGACGCCCCAAAATTAGTGGGGTGACCCCAAAATTAATTAATTAGGGGGTCTGACGTTGGTAAGGGGAGGTGAGAAAGCCCAAAGCGCCATGGGAAAGGTGCAGAGTGAATTTGGGGTGGGAGAAAAATGGGGTTACCCAAAGAATGGGGACCCCAAGAAGTGAGGAGACCCCAAAAAGCATCAGGGACCCCAATACCCACCCTGGGATCCCCCAAAAGCTGCCCCAGTGCCCACCTGGTTGTGGGCGGAGCCCTGCGTGACCACAGCTGGGGGCATGGGCAGCACAGCACCCCAAACACCCCAATACCAATCGTAGGACCCCGATATCACCCCAAAACCACCCCAAACACCCCCAAAACCCCACAGAATGACCCCAAAACCCCACAGAATCACCCCAAAACCCCACCTGGTTGCGGGCAGAGCCCTGCATGACCACGGCCGGGCGCACGGACAGCGGCGGCACGGGCAGCACGGTGCCCCAAACACCCCAATCACCCCCAAAACCACCCCAATCACCCCCAAAACCCCACAGATTTACCCCAAAACCCCACAGAATGACCCCAAAACCCCAGAGAATGACCCCAAACCCCACCTGGTTGCGGGCAGAGCCCTGCATGACCACGGCCGGGCGCACGGACAGCGGCGGCACGGGCAGCACGGTGCACACCATCCACTCGGGCCGGGCGAATTTGGGGTCCATGCCCAGCACGAAGCACTCCTCGTCCGAGATGCGCTTGAAGATCTCGTGCACGCGCTCGGGGCTCAGCAGGATCTTCTTCTCCTGCGAGTCCTCGTTGACGTGCTTCCACTCGGCGTAGAGCTCCAGCCCCGAGCGGCGGATGCGCGGCTGGTACCGCCCGCAGCCGCCGTGGCCCTGGAACGGGGGGAAAAGGGGGCAAAACGGGGTTATTGGGGTGCAAAATGGGGTTTTTGGGGTGGAAAGTGGGGTTTTTGGGGTGAAACGCGGGGGTTTTGGGGAGAAAATGGGAATTATTGGGGTGAAAATGAGATTATTGGGGTGAAACGTGGGGTTATTGGGGTGAAAAATAGGATTATTGGGGTGAAATGTGGGGTTATTGGGGTGAAACGTGGGGTTATTGGGGTGAAACGCGGTTATCAGGGTGAAAATAGGATTACTGGGGTGAAATGTGGGGTTATCGGGGTGAAACATGGGGAATTATTGGGGTGAAAACGTGGGGACTTATCGGGGTGAAATATGGGGAACTATTGGGGTGAAAACATGGGGAATTATTGGGGTGAAACATAGGGAAGCATTGGGGTTAACAACAGGGATTGGTACCACCCGCAGCATTTTAGGACTGTGGTCCAAAAATGGGGAAAATGGATATAAACTCAGTTAAAAATGGGGTTATTGGGGTGAAAAATGGGGTTATTGGGGTGAAAGGTGGGGTTATTGGGGTGAAACATGGGGAATTATTGGGGTGAAAACATGGGGTTATCAGGGTGAAACACAGGGAAGTATTGGGGTTAACAACAGGGATTGGTACCACCCGCAGCATTTTAGGATTGTGGTCCAAAAATGGGGAAAATGGGGATAAATTCAGTTAAAAATGGGGTTATTGGGGTGAAACACGGGGTTTTTGGGGTGAAAAGTGGGGTTATCGGGGTGAAAAATAGGATTATTGGAGTGAAAATGATATTATTGGGGTGAAACGTGGGGTTATTGGGGTGAAAAATAGGATTATTGGGGTGAAATGTGGGGTTATTGGGGTGAAACATGGGGAATTATTGGGGTGAAAACATGGGGTTATCAGGGTGAAACACAGGGAAGTATTGGGGTTAACAACAGGGATTGGTACCACCCGCAGTATTTTAGGATTGTGGTCCAAAAATGGGGAAAATGGGGATAAACTCGGTTAAAAATGGGGTTATTGGGGTGAAAAATGGGGTTATTGGGGCAAAAGTTGGGTTATCGGGGTGAAACATGGTGGTTTTGGGGTGAAACACGGGGTTTTTGGGGTGAAAAGTGGGGTTATCGGGGTGAAAAATGGGGTTTTTGGGGTCAAAAGTGGGGTTATTTGGGTCAGCAACAGAGGCTGGCAGTGCCCGCAGCCGCTGTGGCCCTAAAACTGGAAGAAAAAGAGGCAAAATGGGGTTATTGGGGTGAAAAATGGGAAAAATTTGGATTAAAAACAGAGTAATAAAATTGAAAAGGAGAATTATTGGAGTTAGCAACAGGGGCTGGAACCTCCCACAGCCGCCATGGCCCTAAAACGGGAAAAATGGACTAATAAGGTTAAAAATGAGGTTATTGGAGTGAAACAAGGAAAGAAAAAAGTAAAAAAAGAGAATTATTGGGGTGACAGACTTGTAAATGGGGTCATTAACAGAGTAGCAAGAACGGCTGGTAGAACCCACAACTGCTGTGGCCCTAAAATGGAAAAAAAGGGGGAAAAGGGACCCCAAGCAGAAGTTTTGGGGCCACAAACAGAAGTTTTGGGGCTGCCAAGGGGGATTTTGGGGTGCCCACCTTCTCCTTGGTGAGGTCCTCGTCGCCCTCGGGCTGCTCCACCCCAAACTTGTGGTCCATCTCCTCGCCCCCCTCGCAGATGTTCTTGCCCTTGCACAGGTCGTAGACGTGGGTCAGCCTCTTCTTGGGCTGCCCCTTGGACTTGCCCAGGATGTCCTTGATCTTGGGGTTGTTCTGCCCCCCAAAAAAAAAGCAGGTTTGGGGTCACAAAATGCCACTTTGGGGTCAGAAAACGCCGTTTTGGGGTCACGTTGTGGTTTTGAGGTCATAAAAGGTGATTTTGGGCACCTGGAATTGTCACATTGTGGTCCCTCAGCACCTCCGAGACCACCCAGCAGGTGACAGCTCTGTGTCCCCCAACTCTCGACGTGTGCCCTGATTTTGTCACCTCTTCTTGGTGTCCCCCAAATTTTGTCACCTCTTCCCGGTGTCCCCCAACTTTGTCACCTCTTCTTGGAATCCCCCAACTTTGTCACCTCCCTTTAGTGTCCCCAAATTTTGTCACCTCCCCTCAGTGTCCCCAAGTTTTGTCACCTCTTCTTGATGTCCCCTCACTCTGTCACCTCCCTTTGGACACCCCCAAAACGGTCCCAAAATCCCCCAAACCCAACACCAACCCCCATCCCCGATGTGTCCCCAAGGTGCCACCACAGGGCCATTTTTGGGGCATTGCCAGCCCAAAACCAACCCCTCCCCCCAAACTGTTGGGGTCCCCCGGTGTTTTTTGGGGTCTCACCGAGTCCACGAGCAGCTTGGAGCAGAAGAAGCAGACGCAGCGCAGGATTTTCATGGTTTTGCCCAAAAAGCCCACGTGGAACACGGGCTTGGCCAGCTCGATGTGGCCAAAGTGGCCCGGACACTCCGTCATGTTCCCTGGGGACACCCCAAAATCGGATTGGGGGACACCCCAAAACTGGATTGGGGGGGGTTGGGATAGAGGGAAACCCCCCCCAGAATGGGGTTTTGGGGTGGGAGTGGAACAGCCCTAAAAAGACCCTTAAAAAGGGGAGCACCCCAAAAAACAGGAACCCCCCCCCAAAAAGGAAAACTCCAAAAAAATGGGAACATCACCCCCAAAAAAGAAACCCTAAAATAAGGGAACCCCCCCAAAAAAATACTGAAGTCTCCCTTAAGAAATCCCATGGGTGGAACAAAAAGTGAAATTTGGGGAGGGAAAAATGAGGGGAGCTCCCCAAAAAGGGCAGCCCCACAAAAAAGGACACCCCAAAACCAACAACGCCTCCCCTCAAACCAGGAGAATTTTAGGGGGTTTTGGGTCCCCTCCTTGTGAAGATTTGGGGGTTCAGGGCCTTTCATGTGAGAGATTTGGGGGTTCAAGACCCTCCTTGTGAGGTACTTTTGAGGCTCAGGGGGTCCCTGTGAAGATTTGGGACTTTGGGGCCCCCCCGTGAGGATTTTTGGGGTTCAGGACCCCCAAACTCACCAGCACAGGTCTGGCAGCGCCCCGTCCTCTCAATGACACCCTGCCGGGGGTCCATGAGCCCCCCCAGTTTGGGGCGTCCCCCCTCGGTGGTTTCGGGGTACTTGATGCCCCCCTCGGTCACCGACATCCGTTTCTGGGGGCAAAAGGGAAACTGAGGCACCCGGAGAACTCCAAATTCATCCACGAGTCCCCCTTAAAAAGCCTAAATGGGTGGGGGCACCCCAAGTGACCCCCTCGGGTGACAACAAACACTTTTAATCACCCCAAAATCCCTCCTGGGCTGTCTGAACAACTTCCAAGGACCCCCAAAACCTCTCCAGGGCTCCCTGAGCGACTCTCAGGGAGCCCCAAAACTCCTCTAAAAGCTCTTCCACAACTCCCCTAAAAACCTCCAGGCACCCCAAGTGTCCTGCACGCCAGCCTGAAGCTCTTCCAAGGCCCCCACAGACACCTCCGGAGACCCAAAGCCCCTCCAGGACACCCTAAAACCCCTCCAGGACACCCCAATGCTTTTCCTGAGGCCTCCAGGGCACCCCCAGGGACCCCAAAACTCTTCCCGAGGCTCCCTGAGCCACTCTTAGGGACGCCAAAACGCTGCCAGGGGATTCTGAGCCACTCTCGGACACCCCAATGCTCTCCCAGAGGCTCCCTGGGCACCCCAACACCTCCCCGAACCTCGTTTGTGTCCCCGAGCCCGTTGAGGACCCCCCCCAAATCCCCCTCCGAGCTCTCCCCTCTCCCCCTTTCAGCCCCCCGGGCCTGTGGGGGGGCGCTGTGCCCTCACGGGGCCTCTCCGCCCCCCGCTCTCGCTGCCCCCGGCGCCATTTCCCGCCGCCGCTCGCCCTCAGCCGCCGGCCCCGCTCCCCGCCGCGGGCCCCCGCGTTCCGTCCGCGCCGCCCCGGCCCCGGTACCATCTCATCGGGGCTGAGGATCCCGAACTGGACTCGTTTGATGGTGCGCAGCGGGCAGGCGCTGTCGCCCGAGGGCGGCCCGCCGTGCATGGCGCCGGTGGGGCCGCGGCCTCGCGCCGCTCCGACTGTTCGGAACCGACCCCTTCACGGAGGGGTTGAGGGAGCGGGGAGTTTGAACCCCACCGGGGAACCGGGAACCGGCGCCTCACAGAGCCCCCGGTGCGGAGCTTCCCCTTCTCCGCTCCGGCCGCTCCGCGCTCAAGGCGCGACTGAGCGTTGTGAGGCACCGGCGCCGCCTTATATAGACTCGGCCCCCGCGAGCCGCCGGAGGGGGCGTGGCCGGAGCGTACCAAGCGCCTCACAGGCAAAAGGGGGGAGGCGCGGGAAAGAAAGGGAGAGACGAGTCCCGTCACGGTCCGTGAGGCGAGCGAGGAGCGGGGAAGGGGCAGGGAGTCGCCGGCTGCTCCGTAAAGCCCTCACGGGACGCGCCGTCGTCGGACCGTAACCCCCAACCCCGCTTCCAGCACGGTGGGATCGGTTCATGAATAATTTATTTTAAAAGCGCCGCCCCCCTGAGGCGGAGAGCCGAGAGATCGCGGGGGCGGAGGGAGGCTGACGAAGTGACCTCAGAAGCTGGCGGAGATTGACGGAGATTTCCGAAGTGTTAACGGAAGTGGGCGGAGATCGCCGAAGGGCCTCCGGAGAGTGACGGAAATGATCGAAGTTAACCGGCGGTGGCCGAACGCTGACGGAAAGAGACGGAACTGGCCGAAGTATTGGCGGAAGTTATCGAAAGATGCCGAAGCACGAGCGGAAAAGACCGGAAATATCCGAGTATCTGACGAAAGATGTCGAAGCAAAGGCGGACGGTGCCGGAAATGGGCGAAGCACCGCTCCAGCCGCGGGCCTGCGCAGCCCCGGCCTCGCCCGCCCCGGCCCGGCCGCTCCCGGCGCTCCCGACCCGGCTGTGGCCGCTGGGAAAGGCCGAGGCTTTGGGGCCTATTCCGGAAGGGTGGTGGGGAAGAGGGCCGCAGCGCTACTGGAGGAGTATTTTAGGAGCAGGAAGGGGAAATTTGAGGGGGGCAGGAGGGGTTGGGGGAGCAGGGGGTTGTTGGCAGAGCAGGAGGGGTGTGGGGCTATAATCGGGGTAGGAAAGGGGCATTTATAGAGGCAGGAGCGTTCGGGGGCAATTGCAGACAAGGAGGGGGATCTAGAGGGACAGGAGGGGGGTTTGGGGGTGTTTTGGGGCAGCAGGTCGGGTTTGGGGGGACAACTGGAGCAGTAAAAGAATATTTGAGGAGAGTTTTGGAAAGGCAGGAAGGACCACGGGGCCATAACTGGAGAAAAAAAAAGGAGACTTTTGGTGTTTGGAGGTCAGGGAGGGGTATCCAGCAGGAGCAGGAGGTTTTGGGAACAATTATGGCAAGAAAGGGGAATTTGGGGGGCAGAGTGGCAGAGAGGGGGGATTGGGGGGAAGGAAAACACACAACGTGACACGGACTGTGACCCCGGTGTGACACAGCGTGACAACCCCACACGGCACAGCCGGACACAAAAATGTGACAAACGTGACAGGTGACACGAGTGTGACACAGTCTGAGGTACAACCCAAAGGTACAACCTGACACAGCCCCACGTGGCACAGCCAGACACACAACATGACACGTGACACAACTGTGACACCGAGTGACACAGCCCAAAATCGTGTGACAACCCCATGTGGCACAGCTGGACACAAAATGCGACAGGTGACACGAGCGTGACACAGTCTGAGGTACAACCCAAAGGTACAACCTGATCCGTGACAGACAGCGTGACACGACTGTGACACCGTGTGACACAGCGTGACAACCCCACACGGCACAGCCGGACACAAAATGCGACAAACGTGACAGGTGACACGAGTGTGACACAGTCTGAGGTACAACCCAAAGGTACAACCTGACCCGTGACCCCCACCTGGCACAGTCAGACACACAACGTGACAGGTGACACGAGTGTGACACCGTGTGACACAACCCGAAATCGTGTGACAGCCCCACGTGGCACAATCGGGCACAAAACATGACAAACGTGACAGGTGACACGAGCGTGACACAGTCTGAGGTACAACCCAAAGGTACAACCTGACACAGCCCCACCTGGCACAGCCGGACACACGACGTGACCTGTGACACGAGTGTGACACCGAGTGACAGCCCCACACGGCACAGCCGGACACGCAACACCCCCCACCGCGGTGACAACGCCACATGAGGTGACACCGAGGGCACGGTGACACCTGAACACCCCCACACCCTGGGCAGGGTCCCTGCTACACCCGGCCCGTGGCTGTTGTGGCCCTGGCGTCGTTGTCCCCTGGTTTTGTCACCGTTTTGTCCCCGTTTTTGGGCTGTGGCACCGTGGTTGTGTCCTCGGCTGTGCGTCACCGTGTCCCCGCTTTTGTCCCCATCTCTCTCTCGCTGTGTCCTTTCTTGTGTCACTGTAACCCCAAATTTGTCCCCGCTTCTGTCTCCTCGTGTCCCCAGCTGTGTGTCAGTGTCACCCGCGTCTCGCGGTGTCCCCAGCTGTGCGTCAGTGTCACCCACATCTCGCGGTGTCCCCGGCTGTGTCCCCTCCCGTGTCACCCGTGTCTCGTTGCGTGCTGTGCTCGTGTCCCCAGCTCTGTGTCACTTTGTCCCCCACTCGTGTCCCCCGTCCCCTCAGCCCCCGTGTCCCCTGCTTGTGTCCTGCTGACCCCCAACTCTGTCCCCCACTTTTGTCACACCCCCCGGCTGTGTCCCCTGTCCCCTCCGTGTCCCCCTGCCTGCCTGTGCCCCCCGCTCGTGTCCCCCACTTGTGTCCCCCAAATGTCCCCCTGTGTCCCTGCTCGTGTCCCCACTGCCCCCCCCTTTTACCCCTGCTTGTGTCCCCCCCCCCGCGTCCCCCCGACTGTGACCCCGATTGTCCTCCCCGTGTCCCCCCCCCCGGTGATGTCCCGCTGTCCCCACCACCACGTCCCCCTTGTCCCCCCCGTCCCCTCACCCCCCCCCATCCCTTCCCCCACCCCCTCTCCGGGGTGTCCCCTCTGTGTCCCCCCCGGCGTGTCCCCCCCATTGTCCCCTCATGTCCCCCCCCCATATCCCCCCCGTGTCCCCCCCAGTGTCCGCTCATGTCACCCCCAGTGTCCCCCCAGTGTCCCCCCCATATCCCCCCACTGTCCCCTCACGTCCCCCCCATATCCCCCCCAGTGTTCCCCCATATCCCCTCCGTTTCCCCCCCCGTGTCCCCCCCGTTTCCCCCCCAGTGTCCGCTCACGTCACCCCCAGTGTCCCCCAGTGTCCCCCCCCATATCCCCCCCCGTGTCCCCCCCCCGTGTCCCCCCCCCGTGTCCCCCCCCGTGTCCCCGCGCCGTGGGGCGGGGGGGTCCCTCCCTCCCTCCCACCCGGGGCCCAACGCGCCGCCTCCATCTTGTGCCGCCGCCGCCGCCGCCGTCGCGACATCACCGGCCCCGGGACAGGCCCCGGTAACGACCCCCCCCCCCCACACCCCGGGACCCCCGCGGGGCGCCGGGACCCCCCCCCCCCCACCCCCGAGCCCCCCCCCCCCCCTCCCGCCCCCGCCCCCGCGGGGTCCCCGCGCCCCTCCGGCCCCGCTCCCGGCGCTGTCACCGCGCCGCGACCCCCACGGGATGGGGGGGGGGGGGGGGGGGGGGGGCAGGGCGGGGGGAACGCGACCCCCACCCCCCGCACTGCCCCGGGTCACGCCCACCCCCTAACACCCCCCCCCGCCCCCTCACCGCCCCCCCCGGACCCCCCAAACGCCCCCCGGACCCTCCCCAAACACCCTGGCAGGACCCCAAAGTGTCCCCAGGGACCCCCAAAGTGCTCCGGGATCCCCCAAAGTGCCCGCCCCCCCCCCGCACCCCAAAACCTCCCTCCCCCCGCCCAGGACTCCGCTCTGTCCCCCCCCAAATCACACCCGACACCCCCCAGGCCCCCCAAATGCTGCTGGGAGGGGGGGGCTGGACCCCGGGGGGGGTGACCGGGGTGACGCAGGGGGGTGACAGGGGTGACACGGGGGGGGGGGGGGTGACAGGGTTGACGCGGGCGGGGGTTGGGGGGGGGCGGCTGCGTGTTTGTGCCGGGGTGGGGGGGCCTGAGGGGGGTGCGGGGGCGCGTGTCGGGTGTCCCCGTGCGGCTGTGGGGGTGACGGGTCGGGGTGTGCGTGCGCAGGTGTGCCGGGGCCGCGCGCGGGGGTTGTTTGTGCCTGTCCGGCTGTCTGTCCGAGCGTGTTGTGTCCGTGCGGGGCTGTGCGTGTCCGGGTGTTTGTGCGGGTGTTTGTCTGTCCGAGCGCGTCGTGTCCGCGCGGGGCTGTGCGTGTGCGGGTGTTTGTCCGTGTCCGGTTGCGTGTCTGTGTCAGGGCTGCGTGGGGGTTGTTTGTCCGTGTCCGGTTGTTTGTCCGTGTCCGGTTGTTTGTGTCGAGTCCTGTGTCGGTTGTTTGTCCGTGTCTGGTTGTGCATCCACGGGGGGGTTGTGTGAGGGCTGTCGGTGTGCGGTTGTGCAGCTGCGTGTGCTCGTGCCTGTCCGTGTGCGGTTGTGCCTCTGCCTGTCAAGCGCCCGTGTGCGGTTGTGCATCCGTGTGAGGGTTGTTTGTGTGCGGTTGTGCACCTGCGCGTGCTCGTGGCTGTCCGGTTGCGTGTCGTGTCCCTGTGCGGTTGTGCGCCCCTGTGAGGGTTGTTTGTCCGTGGGCGGTTGTGCCTCTGCCTGTCAAGTGTCCCTGTGTGGTTGTGTCGTGTTGTTGTGCGGTTGTGCGCCCGTCTGAGGGTTTGTATGAGGAGTTTCTGTGTGGTTGTGTGCCTGTCTGAGTGTTGTATGAGGGGTTTTGTGCGGTTGTGCACCCCTGTGAGGGTTGTATGAGGGGTTTTTGTGTGGTTGTGCGCCCGTCTGAGTGTTGTATGAGGGGTTTTGTGCGGTTGTACACCCGTCCGAGGGTTGTATGAGGGGTTTTTGTGCAGTTGTGCACCTGTCTGAGGGTTGTACAAGGGGTTTTGTGCGGTTGTACGCCCCTGTGAGGGTTGTATGAGGGGTTTTGTGTGGTTGTACACCCGTCTGAGGGTTGTATGAGGGGTTTTTGTGCAGTTGTGCACCTGTCTGAGGGTTGTACAAGGGGTTTTGTGCGGTTGTACACCCGTCTGAGGGTTGTATGAGGGATTTTGTGCGGTTGTGCGCCCGTCTGAGGGTTGTGTGTGTGTCCTTTGCGTGGCTGTGCCTGTGCGCTCACTGTCAGCTGTCCCCGTGCGGTTGTTGGTCCGTGTACGGCCGTGTCTCTGCCCTGTCACGTGTCCCCGCGCATTCGTCCCATCCGCGCGGGGGTTGTTTTTCCATCTACAGCCGTTCCCTCTGCGGGTGAAACATCCGTGTGGGGGTTGCGTGGGTGAAGTTCGAGCGCGGCTGTACATCCGCGTTCGGTTGTGCGTCACATCCCTGCACGGTCGTGCACGCGCGACCGGCCGTGTCACGCGTCCCCGTGCGGTTGTACGCCCGTGTTCGCCCCGCGCGTCGCGCCCGCGCACCGTTGCGGTTGTGTGGGGGTTGTGGGGCTGCGTGTGTTGTGTCCCGTGCGCGGTTGGTTGTGCCTGACACGCGTCACGCGTGCTGCGCGTGTGCACCAGGTGCTGTGGCTGTTGTGTGGGTGTGTCACCTGTGTGTGTGCGCAGGTGTGTGCGTGTCACACCTGTGTGTGTGTGTGTGTGTGTGTCACAACTGTGTGTGTCACACCTGTGCAGAGGTGTGTGTGTCACACCTGTCTGTGCATGTCACACCTGTGTGTGTCCAGGTGTGTGTGTCACACCTGTGCGCAGGTGTGGTGCTTGACACACCTGTCTGTGTGCAGGTGTGTGCGTGTGTCACACCTTTCTCTGTGTGTCACACCTGTGCGTGTCACACCTATGTGTGTCCAGGTGTGTGTGTCACACCCGTGTGCAGGTGTGTGCATGTGTCACACCTGTCTGTGCATGTCACACCTGTGTGTGTGCAGGTGTGTGTGTGTCACACCTGTGCGTGTCACACCTGTGCGTGTCACACCTGTGTGTGCGCAGGTGTGTGCGTGTGTCACACCTGTTCGTTCACACCTGTTCGTGTCACACCTGTCCGTGTCACACCTGTCCGTGTCCTGCCGTGTCCCCCCCCGGTGTCCCCTCCCGCCCGTGACGCGCTGACACTCTCCGCATTCCCCCCCATTCTCCCCGTAACCACGCCCCTTTCTAACCACGCCCCCCCTTTTCTGACCCCCGCCCCCTCAGCCTCCGCCTGCTCCTTTGACACCGCCCGCGGCAGGACGGGGCCCCGTGACGTCACTCCCAGCCCAGCCAATGATCATCCAGGTGAGCCCATGACGCCGGCGGCGCGCGCGCTGCCATTAGCGCGGAGTGGGCGCGGCCGCGGGGAGGGGGTGGGCGTGGCCTGGCGCTCCCTGCCCCCTGATTGGCCGCAGGTGAAAGGTGTGTCCGAAGGGGG
>NW_026530598.1:0-48724 GCF_024509145.1 Vidua macroura | reverse complement strand
CAAAACCGTGGGAGGACCCCAAAAAAACCCAGGGGGACCCCAAAACCTTGGGGGGTGGGGCCCCAAAACCTAGTGGGGAGACTCACAAACCCCAAGAGGGACCCCAAAAACCCCGGGGGGGACCCCAAAATCTCAGTGGGGACCCCAAAAACCCCAGAAACGCCCTGGACCTGAAGGAGGGGACACACATAAAACCATTTTGGGAGACCCCCCCCCCAAAATGTGTGACGGGTTTGGGGTGGGGCCTGGGGTTCCCTGGGTTAGGGGTGACCCCTGGATGTCCCCTGGTGACCCCTGGATGTCCCCCCGATGTCCCCAATGTCCCCTGGTGTCCTGCAGGCAGCGGCCGGCCCTGGGCGAGTGCCTGGCCCGCCTGGCTGCTGCCATGGGGTGCCGTGGGGTGACCCCTGGATGTCCCCCCGGTGTCCCCCCCGATGTCCCCCCGATGTCCCCGATGTCCCCGCAGGCAGCGGCCGGCCCTGGGCGAGTGCCTGGCCCGCCTGGCCGCCGCCATGCCCGTGGCCTTCCTGGAGCCGCAGCTGAACCACCTGAACCCCAGCTCCGTGTACAGCACCAAGAGCGCCCGCGAGCGCGCCCGTGGGTGTCACCTGTGTGTCACCTGTGTGCCACCTCTGTGCCGCCTGTGCCACTTCTGTGTCACCTGTGTCACCCCAGGGTCGCCTGTGTCACCTGTGTTCCCCTGTCCCCAGCCCCTGTCCCCGTGTCCCCAACCCTGTCCCTTGTCCCCAGCCCTGTCCCCGTGTCCCCATGTCCCCTTGGTGTGTCCCCAGCCCCTGTCCCCGTGTCCCCATGTCCCCTTGGTGTGTCCCCAGCCCTGTCCCCGTGTCCCCATGTCCCCTTGGGGTGTCCCCAACCCTGTCCCCGTGTCCCCAACCCTGTCCCAGTGTCCCCAGTGCTGGGTCTCCCCTCGCGGGTGGAGGAGCTGTGCCCTGTCCCATTGGGATGTCCCCAGCTCCTGTCCCCGTGTCCCCAACCTTGTCCCCGTGTCCCCAGCCCTGTCCCCATGTCCTCATCTCCCCTTGGGGTGTCCCCAGCCCCTGTCCCATTGGGGTGTCCCCAACCCTGTCCCCGTGTCCCCCCCAGTGCTGGGTCTCCCCTCGCGGGTGGAGGAGCTGTGTCCTGTCCCCTTGGGGTGTCCCCAGCCCCTGTCCCCGTGTCCCCAACCCTGTCCTTGTGTCTCCATCTCCCCTTGGGGTGTCCCCAGCCCCTGTCCCTTTGTCCCCAGCCCTGTCCCCATCTCCCCTTGGGTGTTTCCTGCCCCTGTCCCCATGTCCCCAACCCTGTCCCGTGTCCCCAGTGCTGGGTCTCCCCTCGCGGGTGGAGGAGCTGTGTCCTGTCCCATTGGGGTGTCCCCATGTCCCCTCGGGGTGTCCCCAGCCCCTGTCCCCGTGTCCCCAACTCTGTCCCATGTCCCCAGCTCCTGTCCCCATGTCCCCAACCCTGTCCCGTGTCCCAGTGCTGGGTCTCCCCTCGCGGGTGGAGGAGCTGTGTCCTGTCCCATTGGGGTGTCCCCATGTCCCCTCGGGGTGTCCCCAACCCTGTCCCGTGTCCCCAGTGCTGGGTCTCCCCTCGCGGGTGGAGGAGCTGTGCCCGGACCTGCCGGACCTGGAGCGGCTCATGGGGGACATCGGTGGCCTGGCGGACTCGGGGGCGCGCTACACGGAGATGCCACACGTGATCGAGGTGACGCTGCCCATGCTGTGCCACTACCTGCCCCGCTGGTGGGAGCGCGGCCCCGACGCCGCCCCCCAGGGCCCCTGGGCCACCGACGTCACCGGCCACCACCTCAACGCCCTCCTGGGCCACATCCTGCACATCGTGGTCAACAACCTGGGCATCGACGAGGCCTCCTGGATGAAGAGGCTGGCGGGTGAGGGTGCCCAGAGGGGCTGGTGGCCATGGGCGGGTCCTGCAGGTCACTCTGCTGGGTTTCGGTGGTCCCAGGATGGGGCTGGTGGCCACAGGCAGGTCCTGCAGGTCACTCTGCTGGCCCTGGGTGGGTTTCAGTGGCCCCAGGATGGTGCTGGTGGCCACAGGCAGGTCCTGCAGGTCACTCTGCTGGGTTTTGGTGGTCCCAGGGTGGTGCTGGTGGCCCTGGGTGGGTCCTACAGGTGATGGTGGTGGCCATGTGTGGTCCTGGAGGGTCTCTGGTGGCCCTGGGCCATTTTGGTGGTCCCGGGGCTCACAGTGGCCACGGTTGCCCATTGCAGTGTTCACCCAGCCCATCGTGAGCAAGGTGCAGCCAGAGCTGCCCCAGGGGTGTTTAGGTGGTCCTGGGGTGGTTCCAGGGGTGTTTTGGTGGTCCCAGGGGTGTTTTGGTGGCCCTGGGACATTTTGGTGGTCCCAGGGGTATTTAGGTGGTCCTGGGGTGGTCCCAGGGGTGTTTTGGTGGTCCCAGGGGTGTTTAGGTGGTCCTGGGGTGGTCCCGGGGGTGTTTTGGTGGTCCCAGGGGGGTTTTGGTGGCCCCGGGCCGTTTTGGGCTGTCCTGGGGCTCACAGTGGCCACGGTTGCCCACTGCAGTGTTCACCCAGCCCATTGTGACCAAGGTGCAGCCAGAGCTGCCCCAGGGGTGTTTTGGTGGTCCCAGGGGTGTTTAGGTGGTCCTGGGGTGGTCCCAGGGGTGTTTTGGTGGTCCCAGGGGTGTTTTGGTGGCCCCGGGCCGTTTTGGCTGTCCCGGGGGCTCACAGTGGCCACGGTTGCCCACTGCAGTGTTCGCCCAGCCCATCGTGAGCAAGGCGCGGCCGGAGCTGCTGCGCTCGCACTTCATCCCCACGCTGGGGCGGCTGCGGAAGCGCGCGGGGAAGGTGGTGGCCGAGGAGGAGCAGCTGCGGCTCGAGGGCAAGGCCGAGGGCGAGGACGCGGAGCTGCTGATCCGCGACGAGTTCTCGGTGCTCTGCCGCGACCTCTACGCGCTCTACCCGCTGCTCATCCGCTACGTGGACAACAGCCGGTCAGGGCCGGGGCTGGGGACACGGCTGGGGACATGGCCAGGGGGCTGGGGACAGTGATGGGGGGCTGGGGACAGTACTGGGGGTTGGGGGACATGGCTGGGGACACGGCCAGGGGGCTGGGGACATGGCCAGGGGGCTGGGGACAGTGATGGGGGGCTGGGGACAGTACTGGGGGGCTGGGGACACGGCTGGGGACACGGCCAGGGGGCTGGGGACATGGCCAGGGGGCTGGGGACACGGCTGGGGACACGGCCAGGGGGCTGGGGACACCACCGGGGTGAGCCAGCTGTGGTGGGTTTGGGGACATGGCCACGGTGGCCTTAGGGACACAACCAGGGTGAGCCAACCATGGTTACCTTGGGGATATGGCTGTGGTGGCCTTGGGGACATGGCCGGGGTGGCCTTGGGGACACAGTTGTGGCGACCCAACCATGGTGGCCTTGGGGACACAACCAGGGTGTGACAACCATGGTTACCTTGGGGATATGGCCGTGGTGGCCTTGGGGACATGGCTGTGGTGACCCAACCGTGGTGGCCTTGGGAACCCAACCACAGTGGCCACAGGGACCAAACACGGGGGGAATCATTAATGGTGGCCATGGGGACCCAACGATGGTGGCCATGGGGTTAGTGACCCTGCTGACCAACAGCGGTGACCCGCTGATGGTGGCCCCTGGGTGGTGACCCCCCCTGTGACCCCCTGTGTCCCCCCGGTGTCCCCGCAGGGCCAAGTGGCTGACGGAGCCCAACGAGGACGCGGAGGAGCTGTTCCGCATGGTGGGCGAGGTCTTCATCTACTGGTCCAAGTCTCACGTGAGTGGGGGTCCCAGGGGGCCTGTGGGGGGTCCCAGGGGGCCTTTGGGGGGTCCCTGACCCCCTGTCCGTGTCCCCCCCCACCCCAGAACTTCAAGCGTGAGGAGCAGAACTTCGTGGTGCAGAACGAGATCAACAACATGTCCTTCCTGACGGCCGACAGCAAGAGCAAGATGGCCAAGGTGGGCTGGGGGGGACCCCAAAATGCCCCCCCCCCCCCCCCCGCCAGGACCCCCTGCGCCCCCCAGCCCACCCGACCCCCCCTGGGCTCCACCCCACCCAATCCCCCCCCAGAGCCCTGAAAACCGCCCCGAACCCACCTGGGACCCCGAATTCACCCCAAAACCCACCTGGGACCCTGAATTCACCCCAAAACCCACCTGGGACCCTGAATTCACCCCAAATCCCACCTGGGACCCTGAATTCACCCCAAATCCCACCTCAAACCTGTAATTCACCCCAAAATCCCACCTGGGACCCCGAATTCACCCCAAATCCCACCTCAAACCTCTAATTCACTCCAAAACCCACCAGAGACCCCAAATTCACCCCAAATCCCACCTTAAACCTCTAATTCACCCCAAAATCCTATCCTGGACCCCGAATTCACCCCAAATCCCACCTGAGACCCCAAATTCACCACTGTCTCAGTGTCCCCAACACCGTCCCAGTGTCCCCAGTGCTGTCCCCAGTGCTGTCCCCATGTCCCTAACGGTGTCCCCAGTGGTGTCCCCGTGTCCCTAATGGTGTCCCCATGTCCCTAACGGTGTCCCAGTGTCCCTAACGGTGTCCCCAGTGGTGTCCCCATGTCCCTAACGGTGTCCCAGTGTCCCCAGTGCTGTCCCCAGTGGTGTCCCCATGTCCCTAATGGTGTCCCCAGCGGTGTCCCCGTGTCCCTAACGGTGTCCCAGTGTCCCCAGTGCTGTCCCCCAGTGGTGTCCCCATGTCCCTAACGGTGTCCCCAGCGGTGTCCCCGTGTCCCTAATGGTGTCCCAGTGTCCCCAGTGCTGTCCCCAGTGGTGTCCCCATGTCCCTAGCGGTGTCCCCATGTCCCTAACGGTGTCCCCAGTGGTGTCCCCATGTCCCTAACGGTGTCCCCGTGTCCCTAACAGTGTCCCAGTGTCCCCTAACGGTGTCCCCGTGTCCCTAACGGTGTCCCAGTGTCCCCAGTGCTGTCCCCAGTGGTGTCCCCATGTCCCTAACGGTGTCCCCGTGTCCCTAACTCTCTCTCTTCTCTCCCCTCGGCTGCGGGTGCTGCTCCCAGTCTGGAGATGGACAGGTTAGCGGGGAGGGGGCTGGGGGGGACAGGGGTCCCCCAGGACCCCTCGGGGGGGTCACCACATCTGGGACCCCCCAAAACTCCTGCAGGGTCCTGTCCTGGGGGTCACCACACTTGGGATCCCCCAAAACTCCTGCAGGGTCCTGTCCTGGGGTCACCACGGTTGTGACCCCAAAACTCCTGCAGGGTCCTGTCCTGTGGGGCCACCACGCTTGGGACCCCCAGGACCCTTCTGTGGCGTGACCTTGGCTGGGACCCCTCTGTCCTTATGGGGTTACTCCTGTCCCTGTGCTTTTGGGGTCCCTGCTGACCCCGTGTCCCCATCCCTGTCCCCGTCCCCGTCCCTGCAGGGTGGTGGCTCGGAGCAGGAGCTGTCACTGAGGTTTTGGGGTCCCTGCTGACCCCGTGTCCCCATCCCTGTCCCCATCCCTGTCCCCGTCCCCGTCCCTGCAGGGCGGTGGCTCGGAGCAGGAGCGCTCCAAGAAGCGGCGCCGCGGGGACAGGTACTCGGTGCACACCTCGCTCATCGTGGCCACGCTCAAGAAGATGTTGCCCATCGGCCTCAACATGTGCTCGCCCGCCGACCAGGAGCTGATCGCGCTGGCCAAGGGCCGCTACGCCCTGGTGGGTGCCCGGGGACACCTGGGGACACCTGGGGACACCTGGGGCCACCTGGGGACACCTGGGGACACCTGGGACCCACAGATGTCCCCTGGGTTTAGGGACAAAGCCCTGGGGCTGGGGACATGGCGCTGGCCAAGGGTGGCCACTGCGCCCTGGTGGGTGGCCAGGGACACTTCAGGGACACCCCCAAGGGTTTGGGGACCTCTCCCTGAGGTGTCCCCTGTGTCCCCCCCCCCTGCAGAAGGACACGGACGAGGAGGTTCGGGAGTTCCTGCACAACAACCTGCACCTGCAGGACAAGGTGAGCTGGCACAGCCCCCATGTCACCGTGTCCCCTGTGTCACCGTGCCCCCTGTGTCACCGTGTCCCCCGTGTCACCTGTGTGCCCAGTGTCACCTGTGTCCCCAGGAGCCCCCTGTGCCCCCCCATTTCCCCAATGTCCCCAGGTGGAGAACACGGGCTCGGCGCGCTGGCAGATGGCCCCAGTGCTGTCCCCAATGTCCCCAATGCTGTCCCCAATGTCCCCAATGCTGTCCCCAGGTGGAGAACACGGGCTCGGCGCGCTGGCAGATGGCCCCGGTGCTGTCCCCAATGTCCCCAATGTCCCCAATGCTGTCCCCAGGTGGAGAACACGGGCTCGGCGCGCTGGCAGATGGCCCCAGTGCTGTCCCCAATGTCCCCAATGCTGTCCCCAATGTCCCCAATGCTGTCCCCAGGTGGAGAACACGGGCTTGGCGCGCTGGCAGATGGCCCCGGTGCTGTCCCCAATGCTGTCCCCAATGTCCCCAATCAATGTCCCCAGGTGGAGAACACGGGCTCGGCGCGCTGGCAGATGGCCCCGGTGCTGTCCCCAATGCTGTCCCCAATGTCCCCAATCAATGTCCCCAGGTGGAGAACACGGGCTTGGCGCGCTGGCAGATGGCCCCGGTGCTGTCCCCAATGCTGTCCCCAATGTCCCCAATCAATGTCCCCAGGTGGAGAACACGGGCTCGGCGCGCTGGCAGATGGCCCCGGTGCTGTCCCCAATGCTGTCCCCAATGTCCCCAATGCTGTCCCCAGGTGGAGAACACGGGCTCGGCGCGCTGGCAGATGGCCCTGGTGCGCCAGGCGGGCCGGGACGAGGACCCCGACAGCCCCGAGCAGGTCGTGCGCAGGGTGCAGGAGGTGTCGGCCGTGCTCTACCACCTGGAGCAGGTGTGGGGGCTGGGGGGGCTGGGGGGGCTCAGGGGTGCCCAGGTGACCCCAGGTGACCCCAGGTGACCCCCCCACAGACGGAGCACCCCTACAAGTCCGAGGTGGCCGTGTGGCACAAGCTTTGGGTGCTGTGTGCCTTTCTGGGTGCCCTGGGGGGGGTCCTGGGGGGGTTCAGGGGTGCTCAGGGGGGTTTGGGGGTGCCCAGGTGACCCCAGGTGACCCCAGGTGACTCTCCCTGCAAACAGAGCACCCCTACAAGTCCAAGGTGGCCGTGCGTCACAAGCTTTGGGTGTTGTGTGCCCTTTTGGGTGCCCTGGGGTGTTTTGGGGGGTCCCAGGGGTGCCCAGGTGACCCCAGGTGACCCCAGGTGACCCCCCCCACAGACGGAGCACCCCTACAAGTCCAAGAAGGCCGTGTGGCACAAGCTCCTGTCCAAGCAGCGCCGCCGCGCCGTCGTCGCCTGCTTCCGCATGACCCCCCTGTACAACCTGCCCAGGTGGGCACGGGGGCACTGGGAGGGCACTGGGGGCACTGGGAGGGCACTGGGAGTGGGGGTGGCCACCCTGAGACCCCCTCAGGGGAACTGGGAATGTCCTTGGAGGCGTTTCAGCCCTGCTGGGTGACACCTGGGACCCCCTGGGTGGCACCTGGCTCTCCCTAGGTGGCACCTGGGACCCCGTGGGTGTCACCTGGGACCCCCTGGGTGGCACCTGGCTCTCCCTAGGTGGCACCTGGGACCCCGTGGGTGTCACCTGGGACCCCCTGGGTGGCACCTGGCTCTCCCTAGGTGGCACCTGGGACCCCGGGTGGCACCTGGGACCCTGTGGGTGGCACCTGGGACCCCCTGGGTGACACCTGGGAGCCCTGGGTGACACCTGGGAGCCCTGGGTGGCACCTGGCACTCCCTGGGTGGCACCTGGGAGCCCTGGGTGGCACCTGGCACTCCCTGGGTGGCACCTGGAACCCTTGGGTGGCACCTGGCACCCCCTAAGTGACACCTGGGACCCCGTGGGTGGCACCTGGGACCCCGGGGGAGGGCTGGGCCCCAGGTGAGGCCAGGTGGGCGCAGGTGACACGGGTGTCCCCAGGCACCGGGGCCTGTAACATGTTCCTGGAGTCCTACCGGCTCTCGTGGCTGGCCCGGGAGCAGCCGCCCTTCGAGGACCGCATGATCGACGACCTCTCGGTGACAGCCGGGGCTGGGGACACCCCCGGGGGCTTGGGGACACTCCCGGGGGCTTGGGGACATCTCCAGGGGGTTTGGGGACATCCCTGGGGGCTTGGGGACATCCATCGGGGATCTGGGGACATCTCCAGGGGGTTTGGGGACATCCATCGGGGATCTGGGGACATCTCCAGGGGGTTTGGGGACATCTCCAGGGGGTTTGGGACATCCATCGGGGATCTGGGGACATCCCTGGGGGTTTGGGGACATCCCTGGGGGTTTGGGGACATCCCTGGGGGTTTGGGGACACCCCCGGGGGCTTGGGGACATCCCTGGGGGTTGGGGACATCCATCGGGGATCTGGGGACATCCCCCAGGGGTTTGGGGACATCCATCGGGGATCTGGGGACATCTCCAGGGGGTTTGGGGACATCCCCGGGGGTTTGGGGACACCCATTGGGGGTTTGGGGACACCCCGGGGGTTTGGGGACATCATTTTGGGCTTGGGGACATCCCCTGGGGGTTTGGGGACATCTCTGGGGCTTTGGGGACATCCTTCGGGGGTTTGGGGACATCCCTGGGGGTTTGGGGACATCCCCGGGGGTTTGGGGACACCCCGGGGGTTTGGGGACACCCCGGGGGTTTGGGGATATCATTTTGGGGTTGGGGACATCCTTCGAGGGTTTGGGGACATCCATCGGGGCTTTGGTGACATCCCCCGGGGCTTTGGGGACATCCATTGGGGGTTTGGGGACATCATTTTGGGGTTGGGGACATCCTTCGAGGGTTTGGGGACATCCTTCGGGGATTTGGGGACACCATTTGGGGTTTGGGGACACCCCGGGGGTTTGGGGACACCCCGAGCCCCCCTGACGCGGGGTTTGGGGTTTCTGGGCCCAGAAGTCGGGGCGGGAGGAGGAGGAGGAGGAGGAAGAGGCGGAGGCGCGGCCGGACCCGCTGCACCAGCTGATCCTGCACTTCAGCCGCACTGCCCTGACCGAGCAGAGGTGACCCCAAATCCCTGAGGGGACCCCAAAAACCCTGAGGGGACCCCGAACCCCTGAGGGGACCCCAAATTCCCTGGGGACCCCAAATCCCAGCAGGGACCCCAAATCCTGAGGTGACCCCAAATCCCTGAGGGGACACAAAATCCCCGAGGGGACCCCAAATCCCCTTGGGGACCCCAAATCCTGAGGGGACCCCAAATCCCCTTGGGGACCCCAAATCCCTGTGGGGACCCAAAATCCCTGACGGGACCCCAAATTCCTGCGGGGACCCCAAATCCCTGAGGGGACCCCAAATCCCTGAGGGGACCCCAGATCCTCTGGAGACCCCAAATCCCTGCAGGGACCCCAAATCCCTCTGGGTCTGGGATCCAGAAACCCCAAATCCCACTGGGAGGGACCCCAAACCCACGGAGAAGCCCCAAAACCCCACAGAGGAGACCCCAAATCCCACCGTGGGCACCCCAAAACCCGGGGTGACACCTGAGGCCGGGGGCAGCTCCAACCCCCCGGGCTCACCTGGGGCTCACCTGGGTCCCCTTTTGGGGGGTTCCGGGGTGTCCCCCCCCCCGTCCCCAACCCGTGTCCCCCTCCCCACACCCCGCAGCCACCTGGAGCAGGATCACCTGTACATGGCCTACGCCGGGATCATGGCCAAGGTGGGGCACCCCAAAAACCGCGGCACCCCAGAACTGGGGCACCCCAAAAACCGGGACACCCCAAAACCGGGACACCCCAAAACCGGGACACCCCAAGGGCTGTGGGCTCGGGGGTCCTCGAGGTCATTTTGGGGGTGGAGGGGCTGGGATTGGGGTGGGGTCCCCAGGGATTTTGGGGGGAACTGGAGATGGGGGGGTTCCCAAAGATTGGGGGGGTCCCCATGGGGCTGAAGGAGTTTGGGGTCCCCAAAGATTGGGGGGGGGGGTCACAGGGGGATTTGGAGGTCCCCGGGGATTTTGGGGGTCACAGGGGTTTTGGGGGTTCCCAGGGATTTTGGGGGTTTCACAGGGGTTTCAGGGATGGGGGGGGCTTTGGTGGTCCCCAGGGATTTTGGGGACCCCCAGGTGGGTTTGGGGGGGGTTCCTAATTTGAGGACCCCCCCCCCCATTCCCCCAGAGCTGCCACACAGAGGAAGGGGAAGAGGAAGAGAAGGAGGAAGAGGAGAAGGAAGAGGAAGAGGCCGAGGATTCGTTTGAGGTGGGGGGGACCCCAAAAACTCCTGACCCCCTCTGTGACCCCCCTGACCCCGAGACCCCCCTGACCCCCCCATGACCCCTGTGACCCCCTGACCCCCCCATGACCCCTGTGACCCCCTGACCCCAGGAGAAGGAGATGGAGAAGCAGAAGCTGCTGTCGCAGCAGGCCCGGCTGCACACGCGGGGGGCGGCCGAGATGGTGCTGCAGATGATCAGCGCCTGCAAGGGTGAGTGACCGCTGAGTGACCAATGAGTGACCAATGAGTGACCAATGAGTGACCAATGAGTGATCGCTGAGTGACCAATGAGTGACCAATGAGTGACCCCTGAGTGACCAATGAGTGACTAATGAGTGACCAATGAGTGACCGCTGAGTGACCAATGAGTGACCAATGAGTGACTGCTGAGTGACCGCTGAGTGACCAATGAGTGACTGCTGAGTGACCCCTGAGTGACCGTGAGTGACCATGAGTGACCAATGAGTGACCAATGAGTGACCCCTGAGTGACCATGAGTGACCAATGAGTGACCAATGAGTGACCGCTGAGTGACCCTGGTGTGACCCCTCGGTGACCCCTCGGTGACCCCTCGGTGACCCCGGTGCCCCCACCTGTCCCCAGGTGAGCGGGGGGCCATGGTCTCCTCCACCCTCAAGTTGGGCATCTCCATCCTCAACGGGGGCAACGCGGACGTGCAGCAGGTGCGTCAGCCCACCTGGCCTACCTGTCCTCAATGTCCCACCTGTCCCTGTCCCACCTGTCCCCAATGTCCCACCTGTCGCACCTGTCCTCAATGTCCCACCTGTCCCCCCGTCTCACCTGTCCCCCTTGTCCCTGTCCCACCTGTCTCACCTGTCCCACCTGTCTCAGCTGTCCCCCTTGTCCCTGTCCCACCTGTCTCACCTGTCTCACCTGTCCCACCTGTCCCACCTGTCCCACCTGTCTCACCTGTCTCACCTGTCCCACCTGTCCCACCTATCCCCACCTGTCCCACCTGTCTCACCTGTCCCACCTGGCCCCACAGAAGATGCTCGAGTACCTCAAGTCCAAGCGCGAGGTCGGATTCTTCCAGAGCGTGCAGGCGCTGATGCAAACCTGCAGGTACGGGAGGGGGACCCGCGGGAATTGGGGTCACCCCGGGGCCATTGGGGTCACCCCGGGGCTATTGGGGTCCCCCTGTGGGAATTGGGGTCACCCCGCGGGAATTGGGGTCACCCCGCAGGAATTGGGGTCCCCCCGGGGCCATTGGGGTCACCCCGGGGCTATTGGGGTCCCCCTGTGGGAATTGGGGTTCCCCTGGGGCTATTGGGGTCCCCCTGTGGGAATTGGGGTCCCCCTGGGGCTATTGGGGTCCCTCCCGGGGCTATTGAGGTCTCCCTGGGGCTATTGGGGTCCCCCCCGGAGCTGTCGGGGTCCCCCGGAGCAGGCGGGACCCCCGGGCGGGGCCGTGGCGGTTTTGGGGTGCCCCTGACCCCGCTCCCGCAGCGTCCTGGACCTGAACGCCTTCGAGCGGCAGAACAAGGCCGAGGGGCTGGGCATGGTCACCGAGGAGGGCACGAGTGAGTGGGGGACCCCCGGGACCCCCCCGGGACCCCCCCGGGACCCCCAGAGGGACGGGGCAAGCTGGGACTGAGGGGGGGTCCCCCCGTTCTGCACCCCAAAACCCCCGCGCTGCTCCACCCCAAGCCCCTGCTGAGCGTGTGGCTCCCTGACCCTAAAACCCCCCAAAATCTAATGCCCCCCCACCCCTAATGCACCCCAGTTCCTGCCCTAAAACCCCCCAAAATCTAATGCCCCCCCCACCCCCAATTCCCCCACTAATTCCCTCAAACCCCAATGCCCCCCCGCCCCTAATGCCCCCCAAAATCTTTTGCTCCCCACCCTCCTAATTGCCCCCCTTTGTTTGTCATCCCCCCCAAACCCTAAATCCCCCCATGATCCCTAAATCCCCCAAACCCCAATTCCCCCCACCCCAATTATCCCTGTGGATCCCCAATTCCCCCCCTGGATCCCCAATTCCCCCCCCCTGGATCCCAAATTTCCACCCTGGATCCCCTAAATCCCCCCTGGTTCCCTAAATCCCCCAACCCTAATACCCCCCACCCCCCAATTCCCCCATGGATCCCAAATTTTTTCCACCCTCCTAATTCCCCCCACCCCAAAATCTTTCCCTGGACCCCCAATTTCCCCGCTGGATCCCCAGTGTCCCCCAACCCTAATTCCCCCCCTGGATCCCCAATTTCCCCCCTGGATCCCAAATCCCCCCCACCCTCCTAATTCCCCCCACCCCAAATCTTTCCCTGGACCCCTGGTTTCCCCCCAGACCCCCAAATTCCCCCCGGTGCCCCCCAAAATCCCCGTGCCCCCCCCCTGCTCACTGTCTCTTCTCTCCCCCCGGCTCCGCTGGCAGTCATCAGCCGGGAGAACGGTAAATATGGGGCGGGAACGGGGGGGCTATAGGGCCAGGGGGGGCTACAGGGCCTCAGGGGCTGCAGGAGGGCTGTGGGGCGCCTTATAGGGCTGGGGGGGCTATGGGGTCTAGGGGGCTGTAAGGGGGCCATGGGGGATTTGGGGCTGGGGGGGGCTATGGGGTCTTGGGGGCTGTAAGGGGGCTATGGGGGATTTGGGGCTGGGGGCTATAGGGAATTATTGGGGGCTATAGGGGATTATCAGGGCTATGGGGGATTTGGGGCTGGGGGGGGCTATGGGGTCTTGGGGGCTGTAAGGGGACTATGGGGGATTTGGGGCTGGGGGCTATAGGGAATTATTGGGGGCTATAGGGGATTATCAGAGCTATGGGGGATTTGGGGCTGGGGTCCATGGGGGATTTGGAGCTGGGGGTTATAGGGCATTATCAGGGCTATGGGGGATTTGGGGCTGGGGTCCATGGGGGATTTGGGGCTGGGGGCTACAGGGGATTATCAGGGCTATGGGGGATTTGGGGCTGGGGGCTATAGGGCATTATCGGGGCCATGGGGGATTTGGGGCTGGGGGCTATAGGGCATTATCGGGGCTATGGGGGATTTGGGGCTGGGGTCCATGGGGGATTTGGGGCTGGGGGCTATAGGGCATTATTGGGGCCATGGGGGCTTTCGGGGGTCTGTAGGGCTGGGGGGGTCTCCAGGTGGTCTCAGGGCTGTAGGGGGGTCAGGGCTGGGGTCCCTCAGGGGTCCCCAAAGGCTCCATGGGGCTGGGGGGGGCAGGAGGAGGGTGGCTGTCACCGTGTCCCTGCTTGTCCCCTGCGTGTCCCCTCCCTGCTAACCACCCCCATGTCCTCACTGTCACCCTGCTTGTCCCCGTGCCACCCCAGCATGTCCCTGTGCCACCCCAATGTCCCCTCCAGTGTCCCTGTGCCACCCTGCTTGTCCCCGTGCCACCCCAGCATGTCCCTGTGCCACCCCAATGTCCCCTCTGCTGTCCCCGTGCCACCCTGCTTGTCCCTGTGCCACTCTGTGGTGTCCCCGTGCCATCTCAGGGCGTCCCCATGCCACTCTCTGGTGTCATTGTGCCACTTCAGGTTGTCCCTGTGCCACTCTCTGGTGTCCCCGTGCCACTCTCTGGTGTCACTGTGCCACCCTGGGGTGTCCTTGTGCCACCTCGGATTGTCCCCGTGCCACTCTCCGGTGTCCCTGTGCCATCTCGGTGTCCCCGTGCCACTCTCTGGTGTCATTGTGCCACCTCAGGTTGTCCCTGTGCCACTCCCTGGTGTCACCGTGCCACCCTGGAGTGTCCTGGTGCCGCCTCAGATTGTCCCCGTGCCACTCTCTGGTGTCCCTGTGCCACTTCAGGTTGTCCCTGTGCCACTCTCTGGTGTCCTGGTGCCACCTTGGATTGTCCCCATGCCACTCTCTGGTGTCCCTGTGCCATCTCGGGGTGTCCCTGTCACACCAGGGTGTCCCTGTGCCACTCTGTGGTGTCCCCGTGCCACTGGGGCGTGTCCCCGTGCCACCCGTGACCCCCGGTGACCCCGCTGTCCCCGTGTGCCCCCCGTGTCCCCCCAGGGGAGAAGGTGATGTCGGACGATGAATTCACCCAGGACCTGTTCCGGCTGCTGCAGCTGCTCTGCGAGGGCCACAACAACGGTGGGGACACCTGGGGACACGGGGGGACACCTGGGGACACTGGGGGACACCTGGGGACACGGGGGGACACCTGGGGACACCTGGAGACACGGGGGGACACCTGGGGACACCTGGGGACACCTGGGGACACGGCTCGGGGGGCTCTGTGTGGGGAGGAGGGGGCTCGGGGGTCCCTGGGCCAGGAGGGGCCGGGAAGAGGGCGGTGACTCGGGGAGGGGGGGACACAGGGGGACACGGGGGGACCCAGGTGGCAGCGAGGTGACAGCGAGGTGACCCCCGGGGTGTCCCTGTCCCCCCCAGACTTCCAGAACTACCTGCGGACGCAGACGGGGAACACGACCACCATCAACATCATCATCTGCACCGTGGACTACCTGCTGCGCCTGCAGGTGACACACACCTGTCCCCAGTGTCCCCAGTGTCCCCAGGAGCCACCGGCGACTGCTGCCGGCCCCGTGTCCCCTCACTGTCCCCAACGTCCCCAGGAGTCCATCAGTGACTTCTACTGGTACTACTCGGGCAAGGACGTCATCGACGAGCAGGGCAAGAGGAACTTCTCCAAGGCCATGGCCGTGGCCAAGCAGGTGTTCAACAGCCTCACCGAGTACATCCAGGTGAGACCCCTGGGCACGCCTGGGACCCCCGGGCACGCCTGGGACCCCCCTGGATACACCTGGGACCCCCCGGGCACGCCTGGGACCCCCCTGGATACACCTGGGACCCCCCGGGCACGCCTGGGACCCCCCCTGGATACACCTGGGACTCCCCCCGGACACGCCTGAGACCCCCAAACACACCTGGGACCCCCCGGACACACCTGGGACCCCCTGGACACACCTGGGACTCCCCCCGGACACGCCTGAGACCCCCAAACCCACCTGGGACCCCCTGGACACACCTGGGACTCCCCAAACTCACCTGGGACCCCCTGGACACACCTGGGACCCCCCTGGACACACCTGTGACTCCCTGGACACACCTGGGACCCCCCAAAATCCACCTGGGACCCCCCTGGACACACCTGGGACCCCCCAAAATCCACCTGGGACCCCCCTCCTGGACACACCTGGGACCCCCAAACCCCCACAAAGCTCCCCCGTGCTCCCAGTGCCCCGGGGGCTCTCGGGGGTCCCTCCCAGTGTCCCGGTGTCCCCCAGGGCCCCTGTACTGGGAACCAGCAGAGCCTGGCCCACAGCCGCCTCTGGGACGCCGTCGTCGGCTTCCTGCACGTCTTTGCACACATGATGAAGAAGCTGGCTCAGGTGGGCACCGGGAGCACTGGGAGGGCACTGGTTGGGCACTGGGAGTTACTGGGAGGTAACTGGGAGCTCTGGTGCGCAGGACTCGTCCCAGCTCGGGCTGCTGAAGGAGCTGCTGGACCTGCAGAAGGACATGGTGGTGATGCTGCTGTCCCTGCTCGAAGGTACCTGGGGAGAGTCCCCTTGTGCCACCCGGGGTGTCCCCACGTCCCCCAGGGGGGCCCTTGACCACCCAGGTGTCCCCTGACCACCCAGGTGTCCCCTGACCACCCAAGGTGTCCCTTTGACCACCCAGTGTCCCTTTGACCACTCAAAATGTCCCCTGACCACCCAAGGTGTTCCTTGACCACCCAAGGTGTCCCTTGACCATCCAAAGTGTCCCTTTGACCACTCAAGATGTCCCCTGACCACCCAAGGTGTCCCTTGACCACCCAAGGTGTCCCTTTGACCATCCAAAGTGTCCCTTTGACCACCCAAGGTGTCCCTTTGACCACCCAGTGTCCCTTTGACCACTCAAAATGTCCCCTGACCACCCAAGGTGTCCCTTGACCATCCAAAGTGTCCCTTTGACCACTCAAGATGTCCCTTGACCACCCAGGTGTCCCCTGACCACCCAGGTGTCCCCACGCCCCCCAGGCCGTCCCCACGGCTCCGGGGCCGCCGGCAGGGCGGTGACGCCGCCGTGTCCCCGCAGGGAACGTGGTGAACGGCACCATCGCCCGGCAGATGGTGGACATGCTGGTGGAGTCCTCCAGCAACGTCACCATGATCCTCAAGTTCTTTGACATGTTCCTGAAGCTGCGCGACATCGTCTCGTCCGACGCCTTCCGCCACTTCGTCACCGACCCGCGCGGGCTCATCTCCAAGAAGGACTTCCAGAAGGCCATGGACAGCCAGAAGCAGTACGAGCCCGACGAGATCCAGTTCCTGCTCTCCTGCTCCGAGGCCGACGAGAACGAGATGATCGACGTGGAGAGCTTCGCCCAGCGCTTCCAGGAGCCGGCGCGCGACATCGGCTTCAACGTGGCCGTGCTGCTGACCAACCTGTCGGAGCACGTGCCGCACGACCAGCGCCTCAAGACCTTCCTGGAGCAGGCCGAGAGCATCCTGGACTATTTCCGGCCCTTCCTGGGCCGCATCGAGATCATGGGGGCGGCGCGGCGCATCGAGCGCATCTACTTCGAGATCAGCGGCGCCAACAAGGCACAGTGGGAGATGCCGCAGGTCAAGGAGTCCAAGCGCCAGTTCATCTTCGACGTGGTCAACGAGGGCGGCGAGGCCGAGAAGATGGAGCTCTTCGTCAACTTCTGCGAGGACACCATCTTCGAGATGCAGATCGCCTCGCGCATCTCCGAGGAGGAGGCGCCGCGCGACGAGGAGGAGGAGGACGACGAGGACAGGGAGGACGAGGAGCCGGCCGAGGCTCCGGCGCCGGCGCTGCCGGGCTTCGGGGCGCTGCGGCGGCTGCTGGGCTCGCCGCAGGCGTGGCGCCGCAGGATCAGGAGGCTGCGCAAGAAGTCGGGGCGCGAGCTGGCGTGGGAGGCGGGCGTGGGCGCGGGGCGCGTGGCGCTGGGGGGCGTGCTGGGGGGGCTGGGGGTGCTGGGGGCCGTGGGGCGCCTGGCCTGGAGCTCGCTCTTCGGCGGGGGGCTGGTGGAGGGGGCGCAGCGCCTGGGGGTCATCGAGGTGCTGGGCTCCATGCCCGACCCCACCCAGGACGCCGTGGGCGGGGGCGAGGCCGGGGCGGGCGACGAGGGGGGACCCCCGGAGCCGGAGCAGCCCCCCGAGGCGCAGCTGGAGGCGCCCCCGGCCGAGGAGGAGGAGGAGGAGCGGCGGGAGGTGAAGGCCGTGCCGGCGGGGCCGGGGGCGCGCAAGGACCCCCATTTCAGGCTGGCGGCCCCCGACGCCCCCGGGGGGCTCGGGGACATCGGGGAGCCCCCCGGGGCTGAGCCCCCCACCCCCGAGGGGACCCCCATCCTGCGCAGGAAGATCGGGGTAAGGGGGGGAAAGCGGATTTTGGGGGTTCCTGTGGCGCTTTGGGGGTCCCTAGGGGGGATTTTGGGGGTTTTTGGTGGGGGAGGACCCCAGGGGTCACTGCGGAGGGTGGGGCTTGGGGAGATTTTGGGGGTCCCAATGGCAGTTCCTGGTGGGGGGGGTTTGGGGGGACCCGGGAGGGAGATTCTGGGGGTCCCTTTGAGGGAGGGGGTCCCCGGGGTCCCCTTTGGGGGGTGGGACACCGTGGAGGGTCCCCAAAGCCTCGATTCCAACCCCCTCCATGGCCCTGCCCGGCCTCAGGGGGACTTTGGGGGGTCTGGGGGGATGTGCCCCCCCAGCCCCCCCCCCCTCCGACCCCCCTTGTCCCCCCCAGGAGATGGCGGAGCAGGTGGGGGAGGGGCAGAAGGAAGAGGAGCCCCCGGCCGAGACCGAGAAAGCCGAGTAAGGGCGGGGGGGGGCGGGAATTTGGGGAGGGGTCCCTGCCCCGCGGGGGGCTGTGGCCGGCTCCGGGGGTGTCCCCGAGCCCCCCCCCGCCCACTGTGGGCCGCTGTCCCCCAGCACAGAGAACGGCGAGAAGGGCGGGGGTCCCGAGGGGCCCGAGGAGGGGCCGGAGCCCCGCGCCCCCCCGAAGCGGCGCAAGTCGGTGCCCCGGGAGCGCCGGGAGCCCCCGGCCGAGGGCGGCTTCGACTTCTGGGGCGAGCTGGAGGTGCAGAGGGTCAAGTTCCTGGTAAGGGGGGGCCGGGGGTCTCCGGGGGAGGGGGCTTGGGGGTGCCCCGAGGGGATTTGGGGAGTCCCGGGGGTCCCTGGATTGGCCGGTTCCCCCTCCCCCCAGAATTACCTGTCGCGGAACTTCTACAACCTGCGGTTCCTGGCACTGTTCCTGGCCTTCGCCATCAACTTCATCCTCCTCTTCTACAAGGTGGGGGGGCTGGGGGGAGGGGGGTTTGGGGGGCCTGGGGCTCGGGGTGGGGGGCTTTTAGGGGGTCCTGGGTCCCCACTGAGCTGCTGAGATGAGGTGGGGACACCCCAGAGCCATCGGAGCTTGGGGTGGGGACACACAGGGGTTTGGGGACACTTTGTGTGCCCCCAGACCCTGGTACCCCATTTTGGGAGGGGTCCCCAGACCCTTTTATCCCCACAGAGGGGGGGTTGGGGACACTTTGGGTGCCCCCAGACCCCAGTACCCCGTTTTGGGGGGGGGGGGGGTCCTCAGACCGCAGTACCCCGTTGTGGGGGCATCTCCAGATACCTGTGACCCCATAGAAGGGGTCTGGAGCCCCCCTGTCCCCACAGAGGGGGGGTTTGGGATACTTTGTGTGCCCCCCGATCCTGGTACCCCCATTTTGAGAGGGGTCCCCAGACCCTTTTATCCCCACAGAGGGGGGGTTGGGGACACTTTGGGTGCCCCCAGACCCCGATACCCCATTGTGGGGGGGGTCCCCAGACCCCCGTGTCCCCACAGAGGGGGAGTTTGGGGACACTTTGGGTGCCCCCAGACCCCGATACCCCATTGTGGGGGGGTCCCCAGACCCCCGTGTCCCCACAGAGGGGGGGTCTGGAGCCCCGCTGTCCCCGTGGGGGGGGCGGGTCCCTCACCTGTCCCCGTCCCCGCAGGTGTCCGAGCACCCCCCGGGCGCCCCGGAGGAGCCCGAGGGCTCGGGGGCGGCCCCCGAGGAGGACGGGGGCGTCCCGGGGGGCGCGGAGGCGGCGGGGGGGGTCCCGGAGGAGCCCGAGGTTTATTATTTCCTGGAGGAGAGCACGGGCTACATGGGCCCGGCCCTGCGGGGGCTGGCGCTGGCCCACACGCTGGTGGCCTTCCTGTGCATCATCGGCTACAACTGCCTCAAGGTGACCCCCGGGACACCCCCCCGGTGTCCCCAAATCCCTGTGGGGTCCCCAAATCCCTGTGTGATCTCCCCAAACCCCTGTGTGACCCCAAATCCTTGTGTGTCCCCAAACCCCTGTGGGGGTCCCCAAACCCCTGTGGGGGTCCCCAAATCCCTGTGTGTCCCCAAATCCCTGTGGGGGTCCCCAAATCCCTGTGTGACCCCAAATCCCTGTGTGACCCCAAACCCATGTGTTCTCCCCCCGACCCCTGTGTGTGTCCCCCCAACCCCTGTGTCCCCCCCTGTGACCTCCTGGTGTCCCCAATGTCACCTGTGACCCCCCCCCGGTGTCCCCAATGTCCCCTGTGACCCCCCTGTGACCCCCCCGGTGTCCCCAGAACCCCTGGTGATCTTCAAGCGGGAGAAGGAGGTGGCACGGCACCTCGAGTTCTCGGGGCTCTACTGTGACCCCCCCGACCCCTGTGACCCCCCCTGACCCCTGTGACCCCCCGGTGTCCCCAATGTCCCCTGTGACCCCCCCCCGGTGTCCCCTGTGACCCCCCCGGTGTCCCCAGATCCCCCTGGTGATCTTCAAGCGGGAGAAGGAGGTGGCGCGGCGCCTCGAGTTCTCGGGGCTCTACATCACCGAGCAGCCCCCGGACGACGACGTCAAGGGACAGTGGGACCGCCTGGTGCTCAACGCCCAGTACGGCACTGGGACGCACTGGGAGGGCACTGGGGGCACGGGGAGGGCACTGGGGAGTACTGGGAGGGCACTGGGGGGTACTGGGAGGGCACTGGGGGGTACTGGGAGGGAACTGGGATGCACTGGGAAGCACTGGGGGCACTGGGAGGGAACTGGGATGCACTGGGGGGGCACTGGGGGGCACTGGGAGGGCACTGGGGGGCACTGGGAGACACTGGGGGGCATTGGGAGGAAACTGGGATGCACTGGGGGGGCACTGGGGGGCACTGGGGGGCACTGGGAGACACTGGGGGGCATTGGAAGGGCACTGGTGGGCACTGGGAGGGAACTGGAGGGCACTGGGGGGCACTGGGAGACACTGGGGGGCATTGGGAGGGAACTGGGAAGCACTGGGGGGCACTGGGAGGGAACTGGGGGGCATTGGGAGGGAACTGGGAAGCACTGGGGGGCACTGGGAGGGAACTGGGGGGCACTGGGGGGGAACTGGGGGCACTGGGAGGGAACTGGGGGGCACTGGGGGGGCACTGGGGGGCACTGGGAGACACTGGGGGGCATTGGAAGGACACTGGGGGGCAATGGGAGGGAACTGGGGGGCACTGGGAGGGAACTGGGAAGGCACTGGGGGCACTGGGAGGCACTGGGGACTCACAGGAGGGCACTGAGGGGGTTCCAGGGGTTCCCGAGGGGCTGGAAGGGTGGTCTGGGGGTTTCGGGGGGGTCTCACAGAGGTTTTGGGGGTGCTGGGGGGGTCCGGTGGGACCAACTGGGGTCCCCCGGCAACCCCCACCTGGGGGCGTCATCCCCACTGACCCCCCCCCATTTTGTGCCTTGACCCCCCCCCCAGATCCTTCCCCAGCAATTACTGGGACAAGTTCATCAAGAGGAAGGTGAGGAGGGGTCCTGGGGCCGCCACCCCCTACCCACCTTTTGGAGGTGCCCCCCCCGACGCTTTGAGGGGTTTTACCTCGATTTTGGGGTGTCCCCCCCCCCCAATCCCCCAGGTGATGGAGAAGTACGGGGACATCTACGGGCGGGAGAGGATCGCCGAGCTGCTGGGCATGGACCTGGCCAGCCTGGAAATGGGGGCCCAGGGCGAGCGCAGGGCCCCCCCCGACAGCTCCCTGCTCACCTGGTGGGCACGGGGGGCACCTGCGGCACCTTGGGGGTCCTGTGGGGGGGGGTTGGGGTCCTAGAGGGGGGAGTTTGGGGGAGTTTGGGGGTGCTACAGGGGTCTAAGGGGGGGTTTTGGGGTCCTAGAGGGGGGATTTGGGGGAGTTTGGGGGAGTTTGGGGGTGCTACAGTGGTCTAAGGGGGGATTTTGGGGTCCTAGGGGGGGATTTGGGGGAGTTTGGGGGAGTTTGGAGGTGCTACAGGGGTCTAAGGGGGGTTTTGGGGTCCTAGGGGGGGATTTGGGGGAGTTTGGGGGAGTTTGGGGGTGCTACAGTGGTCTAAGGGGGGATTTTGGGGTCCTAGGGGGGGATTTGGGGGAGTTTGGGGGAGTTTGGAGGTGCTACAGGGGTCTAAGGGGGGTTTTGGGGTCCTAGGGGGGGATTTGGGGGAGTTTGGGGGCACTACAGTGGTCTAAGGGGGGTTTTGGCGTCCTAGGGGGGGATTTGGGGGAGTTTGGGGGAGTTTGGAGGTGCTACAGGGGTCTAAGGGGGGTTTTGGGGTCCTAGGGGGGGATTTGGGGGAGTTTGGGGGTGCTACAGTGGTCTAAGGGGGGTTTTGGCGTCCTAGGGGGGGATTTGGGGGAGTTTGGGGGTGCTACAGGGGTCTAAGGGGGGGGTTTGGGGTCCTAGGGGGGGGATTTGGGGGAGTTTGGGGGTGCTACGGGGATCTAAAGAGGGGGTTGAGGTCCTGGGGGGGGGATTTGAGGGAGTTTGGGGGTGCTACAGGGGTCTAAGGGGGGGTTTTGGGGTCCTAAGGGGGGATTTGGGGGAGTTTGGGAGTCTAAGGGGGGGTTGGGATCCTAGAGGGGGATTTGGGGGAGTTTGGGGGTACTACAGGGGTCTAAGGTGGGGTTTAGGGGTCCTGTGTGGTCCTGGGGGCAGTCAGACACCCACCTCGTGGGTCTGGGGGATCCCCTGGGGGGGGGGTCCTGACCCTTCCTGGGGGTGTCCCCACCCGCTGACCCCCCCACCCGCCGTGGCCCCCCCCAGGATCACATCCATCGACATCCGCTACCAGATCTGGAAATTCGGGGTGATTTTCACCGATAACGTGAGTTTGAGGGGGGGAAGGGGCGCCACAAAGCCGGGCTGTGAGACCCCCCCCCCTCCTCCCCCCCGGCTTTGGGGTGACCCCCAGGTGTGCCCCCCAGTCCTTCCTGTACCTCACCTGGTACATGGCCATGTCCCTGCTGGGCCACTACAACAACTTCTTCTTCGCCTCGCACCTGCTGGACATCGCCATGGGCGTCAAGACGCTGCGCACCATCCTCTCCTCCGTCACCCACAACGGCAAGCAGGTGTGGGGGCACCCCCGGCGTGTGGTGGAGGGGGGGTCCCGGGGGGGTCCCCGCGTGCCCCCCTGACCGCCCTGTGCCCAGCTGGTGATGACGGTGGGGCTGCTGGCCGTGGTGGTCTACCTGTACACCGTGGTGGCCTTCAACTTCTTCCGCAAGTTCTACAACAAGAGCGAGGACGAGGACGAGCCCGACATGAAGTGCGACGACATGATGACGGTGAGATCGGGGACGGGGGGGGGGGGTCCCGGGGGAGGTCCCCAGATGGATTTTTGGGGTTCTCCGGGGGTCCCTGACCTCCCCCCCGACCCCCGCAGTGTTACCTGTTCCACATGTACGTGGGGGTCCGGGCCGGGGGCGGCATCGGCGACGAGATCGAGGACCCTGCGGGGGACGATTACGAGCTGTACCGCGTGGTCTTCGACATCACCTTCTTCTTCTTCGTCATCGTCATCCTCCTGGCCATCATCCAGGGTGGGAACCTCATGGGAAGAGATGGGGAGGGGGCTTTGGGGGTCATCGTCATCCTCCTGGCCATCATCCAGGGTGGGAACCTGATGGGAAGGGATGGGGAGGGGGCTTTGGGGGTCATCGTCATCCTCCCGGCCTTCATCCAGGGTGGGCACCGCGTCTGGGGGGGTGGGGAGGGGGCTTTGGGGGTCATCGTCATCCTCCCGGCCTTCATCCAGGGTGGGCACCGCGTCTGGGGGGGTGGGGAGGGGGCTTTGGGGGTCATCGTCATCCTCCCGGCCTTCATCCAGGGTGGGAACCCCTGGCAGGGGATGGGGAGGGGGCTTTGGGGGTCATCGCCATCCTCCTGGCCTTCATCCAGGGTGGGAACCACATCTGGGGGGGTGGGGAGGGGGTTTCAGGGGGTCTGGGAGTCATCATCATCCTCCTGGCCTTCATCCAGGGTGGGCACCGCGTCTGGGGGGGTGGGGAGGGGGCTTTGGGAGTCATCGTCATCCTCCTGACCTTCATCCAGGGTGGGAACCTCATGGGAAAGGATGGGGAGGGGGCTTTGGGGATCATCGTCATCCTCCTGGCCATCATCCAGGGTGGGAACCCCCCAGATGGGGGGCTGTGGGGTCAGTCTGGGGGTCCTGGAAGGGGCTGAGAGGGATCAGGGGGGTCCTGGAAGGGGCTGAGGGGGATCAGGGGGGTCCTGGAAGGGGCTGGGGGGGATGTGAGGGTCCTGGAAGGGGATCTGGGGGGATCAGGGGGTCCTGGAAGGGGCTGGGGGGGATGTGAGGGTCCTGGAAGGGGATCTGGGGGGATCTGGGGGGATCAGGGGGTCCTGGAAGGGGATCTGGGGGGATCTGAAAGGGCCTTGGGGGGGATCTGGGGGTCCTGGAAGGGCCCTGGGGGTGATGTGGGGGGATCAGGGGGTCCTGGAAGGGGCCGGGGGGGATCTGGGGGTCCCCTCCCGCTGACCCCTCCGTTCCGTGCCCCCCAGGTCTGATCATCGACGCCTTCGGGGAGCTGCGGGACCAGCAGGAGCAGGTGAAGGAGGACATGGAGGTGAGTCGGGGGGAGGGGGGGGGGGCAGGAGGATGAGGACCCCCATCCCAGGTGGGGTCGGGGGGCGCCGAGACCCCTCTGTGACCCCCACCCCCGGGCCCCCTCCCCAGACGAAATGTTTCATCTGTGGCATCGGGAGCGATTATTTCGACACGACGCCGCACGGCTTCGAGACCCACACGCTGGAGGAGCACAACCTGGCCAACTACATGTGAGATGGGGGGGCTGGGGGGGGGCTACAGGGGGCTTCTGGGAGGTCCTGGAGGGGTCCGGGGGTCCCTGCTGACCTCCCCCCCCCCCCCCCAGGTTTTTCCTGATGTATTTGATCAACAAGGACGAGACGGAGCACACGGGGCAGGTGGGGAGAGGGGGGGGCCTGGGGAGGGGGCGTGGGGGGGGGTCACTGGGGGGTCTGCGGGGGCTTGGGAGGGTCACTGGGGGGTCTGGGGGGCTTGGGGGGGTCCCAGGGTGGTCTGGGGGGGCTTGGGAGGGGGTCACTGGGGGTTCTGGGGGGATCCCAGAGTGGTCTGGGGGGGTTTGAGGGGGTCCCAGGATGGTCTGGGGGGCTTGGGGGGTCACTGGGGGGTCTGGGGGGGGTCACTGGGGATTCTGGGGGGGGTCTAGGGGGAGAATGGGGCCCACAGGGAAGGGCAGTCCCATGAGGGGGCTCTATAGGAGGGGTCTCTATGGGATTGGGGGGGGGTCTCTGTGGGATTTGGGGGGGTCTCTAAGGGATTTGGGGGGTCTCTATGGGATTTGGGGGGGTCTCAAGGGGATTTGGGTCAGGTCTCTAGAGGATTTGGGGAGGGTCTCTAGGGGATTTGGGGGCGTCTCTAGGGGATTTCGGGTGTCTGTGGAATTCCCAGGGTGGGTGAGAGGGTGCTGTGGGGGGTCCCCCATGCCCCCGACGCCCCCTCCCCAATTCCTCCCCCAGGAATCTTACGTGTGGAAGATGTACCAGGAGCGCTGCTGGGATTTCTTCCCGGCCGGGGACTGCTTCCGCAAGCAGTACGAGGATCAGCTGGGATGACCCCAAAATCCCCCTCCCCAAAATCCCCCTTCCCCAAAAATCCCCTTCCCCAAAAATCCCCTTCAAGTGCCTTTGACCCACCTCCCCCCCCCCCAATAAACGCTGCTGAGGGTCACTGGCTCGTCACAGACCCCCCCAAAAAGCCCCAAAATGACCCCAGACCTTCTTCAAGTGCCTTTCCCCCTCCCCAAATAAACGCTGCCAAGTGTCGCTGCCCCCCTGACTCGTTACTGACCACCCGCGACCCCCAAAACCCCCCAGGGGGATCCCCAAAACCCCCTGGGATCCCCAAAACCAAGTGGGGACCACCAAAATTCCCTGGGGACCCCCAAAACCCTGGCAAGCTGAGGGGAAAAGGGAGGGAAACGTGAGGGGGAAAAGGGGGGAAAATGTGAGGGGGAAAAGAGCGGGAAATGTGAGGGGGGAAAGGGAGGAAAATGTGAGGGGAAAAGAGCGGGAAATGAGAGGGGAAAAAAGAGAGGGAAATGTGAGGGGGAAAAGGGAGGAAAATGTGAGGGGAAAAGAGAGGGAAATGTGAGGGAGAAAGAGAGAGAAATGTGAGGGGAAAAGAGAGGGAAATGTGAGGGGAAAAGAGAGGGAAATGTGAGGGGAAAAGAGAGGGAAATGTGAGGGGGTAAGAGAGAAATGTGAGGGGGAAAGGGGGGGAAATGTGAGGGGAAAAGAGAGAAATGTGAGGGGGAAAGAGAGGGAAATGTGAGGGGAAAAGAGAGAGAAATGTGAGGGGAAAAAAGGGCGGGAAATGTGAGGGGAAAAGAGAGGAAAATGTGAGGGGAAAAGGGGGGGAAATGTGAGGGGAAAAGAGAGGGAAATGTGAGGGGAAAAGAGAGGAAAATGTGAGGGGAAAAGAGAGGGAAATGTGAGGGGAAAAGAGAGGGAAATGTGAGGGGAAAAGAGAGGGAAATGTGAGGGGGTAAGAGAGAAATGTGAGGGGGAAAGGGGGGGAAATGTGAGGGGAAAAGAGAGAAATGTGAGGGGGAAAGAGAGGGAAATGTGAGGGGAAAAGAGAGAGAAATGTGAGGGGAAAAAAGGGCGGGAAATGTGAGGGGAAAAGAGAGGAAAATGTGAGGGGAAAAGGGGGGGAAATGTGAGGGGAAAAGAGAGGGAAATGTGAGGGGAAAAGAGAGGAAAATGTGAGGGGAAAAAAGGGCGGGAAATGTGAGGGGAAAAGAGAGGAAAATGTGAGGGGAAAAGAGAGGGAAATGTGAGGAAGAAAGAGAGGAAAATGTGAGGGGAAAGGGAGGAAAATGTGAGGGGGAAAGGGGGGGAAATGTGAGGGGAAAATGGAGGGAATTGTGAGGGGGAAAAGGGGGAAATGTGAGGGGAAAAGAGAGGGAAATGTGAGGGGAAAAGGGAGAGAAATGTGAGGGGGAAAGAGAGGGAAATGTGAGGGGAAAAGAGAGAGAAATGTGAGGGGAAAAGAGAGAGAAATGTGAGGGGAAAAAAGGGCGGGAAATGTGAGGGGAAAAGAGAGGAAAATGTGAGGGGAAAAGAGAGAAATGTGAGGGGAAAAGAGAGGGAAATGTGAGGAAGAAAGAGAGGAAAATGTGAGGGGAAAGGGAGGAAAATGTGAGGGGGAAAGGGGGGGAAATGTGAGGGGAAAATGGAGGGAATTGTGAGGGGGAAAAGGGGGAAATGTGAGGGGAAAAGAGAGGGAAATGTGAGGGGAAAAGGGGGGGAAATGTGAGGGGAAAAGAGAGGAAAATGTGAGGGGAAAAGGGGGGGAAATGTGAGGGGAAAAGAGAGGGAAATGTGAGGGGGAAAGAGAGGGAAATGTGAGGGGAAAAGAGAGGAATTGTGAGGGGAAAAGGGAGGAAAATGTGAGGCGAAAGAGGGCAGGAAAAGTTAACCCACTACAGACCAGTTAACACCAGCTAACGCAGTTAACCCAGTATGGATGAGCCCAGTTATGCCAGTACCGACCATCCCAGTTACCCCAGTATCAACTGTCCCAGTGGCGCGCCTTACTGGTCATCCCAGCGTCCCCCCGCCCCGTCCTTCCAGTACTCCCAGTTCCCCCCAGTTCCCTCCATTCCCCTCCTTGCTGCTCATCCCAATCCCCGTGATGTCCCCACGATGTCCTCATGATGTCCCCGTGATGTCCCCGTGGTGTCCCCAGGGTGTCCCCAAATCCGCGGCGTCCCCAGGGATGTCCCCACGGACAGGGATGTCCCCGGTGGTGTCCCCAGGGATGTCCCTGTGGCGTCCCCATGTCCCCAGCCCCTCTCCCATGTCTGCTGTCCATCCGTGTCCGGTGTCCATCCGTGTCCATCCGTGTCCGGCCGTTCCGGCCCCGGGGCAGCTCCGGCCTCGGGACGCTCCCGTGGGAGCCGCGTGACGGCCCCGTGACCCCGGGGGGAGGGGAGGGGGACACCAGTTCACCCAGTATGGACCAGTTAACCCAGTATAGACCAGTTCACCCAGTTCACCCAGTACAGACCAGTTCACCCAGTACGGACCAGTTAAAACCAGTTAACCCAGTACGTGGCACCCCAGTTAACCCAATGTGGATGACCCCAGTTATCCCAGTACTGACCATCCCAGTTATCCCAGTACAGGCCATCCCAGTTACCCCAGTATCAACTGTCCCAGTGGCGCCCCTTACTGGCCGTCCCAGCCCCCCCCCCCACCCCCAGTCCTTCCCAGTACCCCCAGTTCCCTCCAGTTCCCCCCATTCCCCTCCTTACTGCTCATCCCAGTTCTCTGCCAGTCCCTCCCAGTCTCTCCCAGTTCCCCCCAGTCCCGAGCTCGTGGCTAGGGGGGAAGGACCCCGGCCCCGCCCCCACCCCGCAGCCGCCGTCGCTGGGCAGGAACTCGGGGGGAACTGGGATGGACTGGGAGGGACTGGGAGGGACTGGGATGAGCAGAGGCGGCGGCGGGCGGGGGTCGGAGCGGGGCCGGCACCGGTGAGGGGCGGGCGGTGGTCCCGGGGGTCTTTGAGGGGATCCCGGGGGTCTTTTGAGGGGTCTCGGGGTTGCTTTGGGGTCGCGGTGGGTGTAGGTGGGGGGCGCCATGGGGCGGGGGGCGCTGCTTTTGGGCGTCGCCTACGCGGGGTTGGTGTTTTTGGGGGTCCTGGGGCTGTGGGCGATCGAGGGGACCCCCGCGACCCCCGGGACCCCCGACGGCGGCGAGTGGGACGTGCCCAGCACCCTCCTGTTCATCGTCACCCTGCTGACCACCGTGGGTGAGACCCCCGGGACCCCCCAGAACCCCCCGCGACCCCCAGACCCCCAGGGGACCCCCCAGGCACCCCCGGGAGACCACCCAGATCCCCGGGATCACCAAGAACCCCCAGAGGACCCCCGGGACCACCCCAGACCCCCGGGACCCCCCAAGATTTGGGACTCCCAGGACCCCCAGGAACCCCCCCAGCCACCCCAAGACCTCCCCATGATCCTCAAGACCCCCAAGACCCCCCCATGATCCTCAAGACCCCCAAGACCCTCATAATCCCAAGGCCACCCTGCACCCCAAGACCCCTCCCAGCTCTCCAGGAGCCCCAAAATCCCCAAGACCCCTCAGGACTCCCCAAGACCCCTCAGGATCTCCAAGACCCCCAAGACCCTCAAGACACCCAAATCCCCCAGGATCCCCAGACCCCTCAGGACCCCCAGGACCCCTCAAGACCCCCCAGGACCCCCAAGACCCCCAGGACGTCCATAATCCCAAGGACTCCCAGGATCTCCAAGACCCCCAGGACCCCCCAGGACCCTCCAGCCACCCCAAGACCCCCATGACCTTCAAGACCCTCAAGTCCCCAAGGACCCCCAAGATCTCCAAGACCCCCAGGATGTCCAACACCCCCAGGACCCCTCAAAATCCCCATCTACCCCAAAACCGCCGAGACCTGGATGACTTCCAAGACCCCCAAAATCCCCAGGACCCCCCTGAACCCTCCAGCCACCCCAAGACCCCCGTGACCCTCAAGACCCCCGGGACCCCCCAAGACCCCCAGGACTCCCATCCACCCCAAGATCCCCAAGACCCAGATGACCTCCAAGACCCCCCAAACCCCCCCCCCATATTGAGTCGGGGGTCCCCCCTGACCCTCCCGGTGTCCCCCCAAGGCTACGGCTCGGTGACGCCGCTCTCCGCCGCCGGCAAAGCCTTCTGCGCCGCCTACGCCGCCGTGGGGGTCCCGGCCACCATGTTCCTTCTGGCGGCCACCGCTCGCCGCCTGGCCGGTCCGCTGGCCCAGCGGCCCCGTGGCTACCTGCAGGCGCGGTGGGGCTACAGCCGGCGCGGCGCCGCCCGTGCCCACCTGCTGGGCCTCCTGGCCGTCACCCTGGTGGTCCTGGTGCTCCTCCCGGCCACCGCCTTCTACCTGCTGGAGGCCACCTGGAGCTACCTGGACGCCGTCTATTTCTGCGTCATCTCGCTCTGCACCGTCGGCTTCGGTGACCTGGTGCCGGCCCGGCAGGCGCGGCAGCCACTGAGGCAGCTCTACCAAGTGGCGGTGGCCGGTGAGTTGGAAGGGTTGAGGAGTTGGGTTGGGTTCTTGGGGTTTTTGGTGGGGTTTGGGAAGGCTGGGTTGGGTTTGGGTGGGTTGGGTTGGGTTTTTGGGGTTTGGATGGGTTGGGTTGGGTTTTGTTGGGTTTGGGATGGGTTTTGTTGGGTTTGGGATGGGTTGGGTTGGGTTTTTGGGGTTTGGGTGGGTTGAGTTGGGTTTTTGATGGCTCATTGGGTTCCATTGGGTCCTGTCGTGTCCTGTTGGGTTCTGTTGGGTTCCGTTGGGTTCCATTGTGTCCTGTTGGGTTCCTTTGGGTTCCATCGGGTCCCATCAGGTCCTGTCACGCCCCGTTGGGTTCTTTTGGGTTCCGTTGGGTTCCATTGTGCCCCATTGGGTTCCATTAGGTCCCATCAGGTCCTGTCATGTCCCATTGGGTTCTGTTGGGTTCTGTCACATCCCGTTGGGTTCCTTTGGGTTCCGTCACCTCCCGTCGTGTTCCATTGGGTTCTGTCATGTCCTGTTGTGTTCCATTGGGTTCCATCATGTCCCGTTGGGTTCCGTTGGGTTCTGTTGGGTCCCATCATGTCCTGTTGGGTTCTGTTGTGTCCTGTTGGGTTCCATCATGTCCCGTTGGGCTCCATCATGTCCCGTTGGGTTCAATCGTGTCCCATTGGGTTCCATCGGGTTCTGTTGGGCTCCATCGTGTCCCGTTGGGTTCCATTGGGTTCTGTTGGGCTCCATCGTGTCCCATTGGGTTCTGTCGCGTCCCGTTGGGTTCCTTTGGGTTCCATCGGGTGCCGTCGCGTCCCCGCCACCGCGTCGCTCACGTCCGTGCCCCACAGCGTACCTGCTGCTGGGGGTCACGGGCGTCCTGCTGCTGGCCCAGACCTTCCGCCACGTGGCCGAGCTCCACGGCGTCCCCGGCGCGGCGCCGGCGCCGGACGGCGACGCCGACGGCGAGGAAGGGGCCGGCTTGCTGGAGGGGACGAGGGAGGGGGCCAAAGCAGCCGGGGGGGGGCGCGTCAGCGGGTAGCGCCAGTGGGGGGCACTGGGGATACTGGGGGACACTGGGAGGGGACACTGGGGACACTGGGAGGGGACACGCCACAATGAAGCGTCCCCAAAGGGGGTTGGGGTCAACGGCTTCGTTCTGTGGGTTGGGGGGGGTCCAATTTTTGGGAGGGGGTCCCTGTGCTGGGAGGGTCCCAATTTTGGGGGGGGGGTGTACCAGTTCAGGGGGGGGTCTCAATTTTGGGGGGGGATCTCAGTTCTGCAGGGTCCCCATTTTGGGGGGGGTCCCAGTTCTGCGGGGTCCCAATTTTGGGGGGGGGTCCCAGTTCCTTAGGGGTGGTCCCAATTCCATGGGGGGGGATCCCAGTTCTTTGGGGGTTCCCACTTCCTTGAGGGGGGGGCTCTAACCTGCATCCAACCCCACCCCCCCAAAAAAAAAGGGGGAGCGTTCAAAAAAACCCCACCCAAAACTCCTTTTATTTTTTTTTTTATATAAAACCTTTATTCAGTAAAAATATGGGGAGGGGTCCCCAAATCCCCCCTCCCTTTTTGTGGGGGGGGGTCACAGCCACGAGGCTGAGTGGGGTGGGGACACCCCCTTGATTTGAGGGGGGGGGGTGTGGAAATAAATCCCCCCCCCAGTCCCCCCCCCCCAAAAAATTCCTTTATATTTATTTTGATATTTTTTTTCTATACAAAACAAACCCACACAATAAATATGGGGAGGGGGCTTCAGGCGCGGGGGGGGCGCGGGGGGCAGCGGGGGGGGTCCAGCGCCGGGGGGGTCCCGGGGGGGCACAGGCAGCGGAAGGAGCCGGGGGTGTTGAGGCAGCGCCCGGGGCGGCACGGCGGGGGCACCCCCAAACACTCGTCCACGTCTGGGGGGGCGAAATTTGGGGTTTTATGGGGGGATTTGGGGTTTTTAGGGGGAGATTTGGGGTTAAAAGGGGTGGATTTGGGGTTTTTAAGGGGAGATTTGGGGTTTTAGGGGGAGATTTGGGGTTTTTAGGGGGGATTTTTGGGTTTTAGGGGGAAATTTGGGGTTAAAAGGGGGGATTTGGGGTTTTTAAGGGGAGATTTGGGGTTAAAGGGGGAGATTTGGGGTTTTAGGGGGAAATTTGGGGTTAAAAGGGGGGATTTGGGGTTTTTTAAGGGGAGATTTGGGGTTAAAGGGGGAGATTTGGGGTTTTAGGGGGAAATTTGGGGTTAAAAGGGGGGATTTGGGGTTAAAAGGGGGGATTTGGGGTTAAAAGGGTGGGATTTGGGGTTTTAGGGGGAAATTTGGGTGGCATTTAGGGGGAAATTGGGAATTGGGGCTGGGGGGAAACCCCCGAACTCTTGTCCACGTCTTGGGGGGGGGCAAAATTTGGGAATAAAAGGGGGAATTGGAGTTCAGGAATTTGGGGAGGGGGTCTCAGGAATTTTTTGGGGAGGGGTCTCAGGATTTTGGGGTTTTTCAAGGGTTTGGAGCTCTCAAATTTTTTTTTTTTTTTTCCCCCAATATTTCAGGTTTTTTTCAGGGATTTTGGGGCTCTCAAGATTTGGGGTTTTTGGAGAAATTTGGGGAGGGGTCTCAGGGATTTTTTGGGGACTGGTCTCGGGATTTTCAGGGTTTTTTCAGGAGTTTGGCGCTCTCAAAATCTGTTTTTTTTTCAATATTTGGGGCTTTTTCCAGGGATTTTGAGATTATTTTTCAGGGATTTTGGGGCCCTCAAGATTTGTGTTTTTTCCCAGGGATTTGGGGGATTTGGGGGATTTTGGGGAGGGGTCTCTGGTGGATTTTGGGGGGGGTCTCACCGAGGCAGTCGAGGCGGGGCGGGGTCCAGGTGGAAGCCGGGGTCGCAGGCGCAGGTGAAGGCGTCGCCCACGCGGACGCAGCGCCCGTGGGTGCAGCCGCTCAGGACCCCGCACTCCTCCTCCCGCGCCCCTAAAGTGGGGAGGGGGCTTCAGACCCCCAGAAAAAAAAACACAAAACCCCCCCAAAAAACCCAAAAACCTGAAAAAAAACACCCAAAAACCAAAAAAAACCACCCAAACGATCACCACCAAAATCAACTCAAATTAATTCTCCTCCCCCTCTTCCAGAAATTCCTTCTGTGTCCCTAAAGTGGGGAGGGGGCTTCAGACCCCCACAAAAAAAAAAAAAAAAACAAAAAATCCCAAAAACTGAAAAAAACACCTAAAAACCAAAAAAACCCCACCCACCACCCAAATGATCCCCACCAAAATAAACTCAAATTAATTCTCCTCCCCCTCTTCCAGAAATTCCTCCTGTGTCCCTAAAGTGGGGAGGGGGCTTCAGACCCCCACCAAAAAAAACCAAAAAAACCCCAAAAAACTGAAAAACACCCCAAAAACCGAAAAAAAAAACCCACCCACCAAAAAAAAAAAAATTAATTCTCCTCCCCCTCTTCTAGGATTTCCTTCTGTGTCCCTAAATTGGGGAGGGGGCTTCAGATCCCCCCCAGAAAAAAAAAAAAAAAAAAAAAAAAGCCCCACAAAAAAACCCCAAAACTGAAAAAAAAACCACCCAAAAGCTTCCCCAAAAAAAACCAAAAAATCCCTCCCCCCCAACCCCCCCCAAATCCCCAAAACCTCCCAAAAATCCCCCCAAAAATCCCCCCAAAAATCCCCAAAAAAATCCCCAAAACTCCCAAAACCCCCCCAAAAACGCAAACCTCACCTTCCTCCTCCTCCTCCTCCTCCTCCTCCTCGGGGGTCCCGTGGGGTTGGAAGTTCCAGGGGGGGCCCCCTCGGGGGTCCGGGGGGGGGTCCGGGGGCTCAAATCGGGGCCCCCTCCCCCGGGGGTCCCCAAAATCCTCGTAGCGCGGGGGGAGGGGCGGCGGGGGAGGGGCGTAAAGGGGGTCCCCCACCCCTCCCCCACCCCCCCGGGGGTCGTAGCCCAACCCCGCCCCCCCAAAAGGGTAGGGGTCGTAATGGGGGTGCAGCCCCCCAAAATATTCGGGGGGGCCCCCGTAGGGGAGGGGCCCGAATTGGGGGGGGGCGAAATTGGGGGGAGGGGGGAAATTGGGGGAGGGGTCGTAGAGGGGGGGGAGCTGGGGGGGGGCGAAGTTCGGGGGTCTCAGGACGTTGCAGAGGAGCTCGAAGTCGTCTGGGGGGGGAGGGAAAAAGTGGGGGTTGGGGGGGGACCCCGAAATTTGGGGAGGGGTCCCGAACTTGGGGGGATTTTGGGGGTTTTTTTTTTGGGTGTTTTGGGGGGGGTTGAGGTTCGGGAGGTCCTAATTATGGGGGGGGGTCTCCAGTGTCCCCCATGCCAGGGGTTTACCCCCTCCCCCTCCTCTTTAGGACCCCTCCCCAGTGCTCCCAGTACCCTTTACTGGTCCCAGTCCCAGCCCCTTCCCCGGTTTCGGGGCTGGATTTGGGGGTCCCGGCAATGAATTTGGGGGGGATCCCGGGGGGTCTCACCGGAGCGGGGGGCGGGGTCCGGGTGTGCCCATCCCGGGGGTCCCCCATCCTTTGAGCCCCCTCCCATCACCTCCCAGTGCTCCCAGTACCCGTACTGGTCCCAGTTCCACCTTCGTTCCAGCCCCTTCCCCGCCCCCTTCCCCGGTTTGGGGATGGATTTGGGGGTCCCGGGGCTGGATTTGGGGGGGTCCCGGGGGTCTCACCGGAGTGGGGGGCGCGGGGCAGAGCGCGAACTCCATGCCCCCATCCCGGGGTTCCCCCATCCCCCCAGTGCTCCCAGTACCCTTTACTGGTCCCAGTCCCACCCCCCCCGGTTCGGGGCTGGATTTGGGGGTCCCTGCAGTGAATTGGGGGGGGGAGGGTCCCGGGGGTCTCACCGGAGCGGGGTCCGGGTGTGCCCATCCCGGGGATCCCCCATCCTTTGAGCCCCCTCCCCTCACCTCCCAGTGCTCCCAGTACCCGTACTGGTCCCAGTTCCACCTTCGTTCCAGCCCATTCCCCGCCCCCTCCCCCGGTTTGGGGATGGATTTGGGGGTCCCGGGGCTGGATTTGGGGGGGGTCCCGGGGGTCTCCACCGGAGCGGGGGGCGGGGTCCGGGTGTGCCCATCCCGGGGTTCCAAATCCCCCCAGTGCAGTGCTCCCAGTACCCATACTGGTCCCAGTCCCACCCCCCCGGTTTCGGGGCTGGATTTGGGGATCCCGGCAGAGAATTTGGGGGGGGGGGTCCCGGGGGTCTCACCGGAGTGGGGGGCGGGGCAGAGCGCGCACTCCATGCCCCACGCCTGCCCGTACAGGCAGCAGCACTCGGTGTAGGTCACCTGCGCCGCGCGCCGGGGCCGCCCGCACACCAGGTCCGGCCCCCACCTCCTGCCAGCACACGGCCACCGACCCCTCTGGGGGGGGCAGAATTTGGGGAGGGGTCTTTAATCTGGGGGTGCCGAACCCCAAAAATTCACCCCCGTTATGGGAAACCCCAAAAATCGCCGTTAATGGGGACGCCAGGTAACCCCAAAACCTCAGGTGAGCTCTGCCAGCACACGGCACCGACCCCTCTGGGGGGAGGGGGGGCAGAATTTGGGGAGGGGTCTTAATCTGGGGGTGCCGAGCCCCAAAAATTCACCCCCGTTATGGGAAACCCCAAAACTCGCCGTTAATGGGGACGCCAGGTAACCCCAAAACCTCAGGTGAGCCCAAAACCTCAGGTGAGCTCTGCCGGCACATGGCCAGCGACCCCTCTGGGGGGGCAGAATTTGGGGAGGGGTCTTAATCTGGGGGTGCCGAACCCCCAAAATTGATTCCTGTTATAAAACCCCTCCAAACCTCCCAAATCAGGGGCCCCTCACCCTCGGGACGCCCCCAGTCTCCCCCAAAACCCCCTTAAAAACCCCTCCTAACCCCCCTAAAACCCCTCCTAACCCCACTAAAACCCCTCCTAACCCCTTTGTACTCCCCAAAATCCCCTCTAATCCCCCCAAACCAGGGTCCCCTCACCCCCCCCCCCGATATCGGGGACCCCCAGGCCTCCCCCAAAACCCCTCCTGACCCCACTAAAACCTCTCCTAACCCCAGTTAAAACCTCTCCTAACCCCTTTGTACCCCCTAAAACCCCGTCCTAACCCCTTTATGCCCCACTAAAACCCTCCTACCCTAAACCCCCCTTAAAACCCCCCTACCCTTTTACCCCCCAAAATCCCCTCTAATCCCCCCAAACCAGGGTCTCCTCACCCCCCCCCGATATCGGGGACCCCCCAAAACCCACCCGGGCTGGAGTCGTTGGCCACGCAGCGGCGCTGGGAGGGGTCGAGGATGAGCGGGGGGGGGGCAGGAGCACAGGTACGAGCCCACCGTGTTCACACAGAGCCCCCCCAGGCACGGCTCGGCCTCGGCCGCCGCGCACTCGTCGTTGTCTGGGGGGGCAAAACTGGGGTCACGGGGGGGTTTGGGGGGGTTTGGAGCGGTTTTAGGGGGATTTGGGGCGGTTTAAAGGGGGTTTGGGGCGGCTTAGGGGGGATTTGGGGCGGTTCAAAGGGGGTTTGGGGCGGCTTAGGGGGGATTTGGGGCGGTTCAAAGGGGGTTTGGGGCGGCTTAGGGGGGATTTGGGGCGGTTCAAAGGGGGTTTGGGGCGGTTTTGGGGGGGATTTGGGGCGGAGGGGGGATTTGGGGCGGTTCAAAGGGGGTTTGGGGCGGTTTAGGGGGGATTTGGGGCGATTTAAGGGGGTTTGGGGCAGTTTAGGGGGGATTTGGGGCAGTGTAAGGGCGATTTGGGGCGGTTTAGGGGGGGATTTGGGGCAGTTTAGGGGGGGTTTGGGGCGGTTCCAGGGGGTTTGAGGTGGTTTCAGGGGAGATTTGGGGCGGTTTAGGGGGGATTTGGGGCGATTTAAGGGGGTTTGGGGCGGTTTAAGGGGATTTGGGGCAGTTTAAGGGGAATTTGGGGCGGTTTAAGAGGATTTGGGCAGTTTAAGGGGGTTTGGGCCGTTTAAGGCGATTTGAGGCAGTTTAAGGAGGATTTGGGGTGGTTTAGGGGGGATTTGGGCGGTTAAAGGGGGATTTGGGCGGTTTAGGGGGGATTTGGGGCGATTTAAGGGGGTTTGGGGCGGTTTAAGGGGATTTGGGGCAGTTTAAGGGGAATTTGGGGTGGTTTAAGGGGATTTGGGATGTTTAGGGGGGATTTGGGGGGGTCTGGGGGTTTAGCGAGTGTGGAGGGGGATTTAGGAGTGGTTTAGGGGAGGTTAGGAGCACTTTTGGGGGGATTTGGGGCGATTTGGGGAGTTTAGAGCTCGGCTCGACCTCAGGTACAGACAGACACAGACAGGTCCTGGCAGGTACACAGAGACACAGAGAGACATAGACAGGTCCTGGCAGGTACAGAGAGACACAGACACAGACAGGTCCTGGCAAGTACTGGCAGGTCCTGGCAGGTACAGCCAGGTCCCGGCAGGTCTGGCAGGTACAGCCAGGTCCCGGCAGGTACAGACAGACACAGACAGGTACAGACAGGTCCTGGCAGGTACAGAGAGACATAGCCAGGTCCTGGCAGGTACATCCAGGTCCCGGCAGGTACAGACTGATACAGACAGGTACAGCCAGGTCCCGGCAGGTCCCGGCAGGTCCTGGCAGGTACAGACAGACACAGGCAGACACTGACAGACACAACCAGGTCCCGGCAGGCCCTGGCAGGTCCCGGCAGGTCCCGGCAGGTCCTGGCAGGTCCTGGCAGGTCCTGGCAGGTACAGCCAGGCCCTGGCAGGTCCCGGCAGGTCCTGGCAGGTACAGACAGACACAGACAGACACAGCCAGGTCCCGGCAGGTCCCGGCAGGTCCTGGCAGGTACAGCCAGGTCCCGGCAGGTCCCGGCAGGTCCCGGCAGGTCCTGGCAGGTACAGACAGACACAGGCAGACACAGACAGACACAACCAGGTCCCGGCAGGCCCTGGCAGGTGCCGGCAGGTCCTGGCAGGTACAGCCAGGTCCCGGCAGGCCCCGGCAGGTCCTGGCAGGTACAGCCAGGCCCTGGCAGGTCCCGGCAGGTCCTGGCAGGTACAGACAGACACAGACAGACACAGGCAGGTCCCGGCAGGTCCTGGCAGGTACAGCCAGGTCCCGGCAGGTCCCGGCAGGTCCTGGCAGGTGCGCGGTGCTCACCCACGCACTGCAGGTGCTCCTGCTCGAAGTAGAAGCCGCTGGGGCAGAAGCAGCTGAAGGAGGGGGCGGCGTTGACGCAGAGCCCCCCCCGGCAGAGCGCGGGCCCGAACAGCGAGCACTCGTCCACGTCTGGGGGGCACAGGGGCACCCCGAAATCACAGGGGGGACCCCGAAGTGACAGGAGGCACCCCCCTCCCCTCACAAAGCACAGGGACACCCCCAAAAGTGACAGGGACCCCCCCGAAATCACAGGGACACCCCCAAAATCACAGGGACACCCCCCAAAAATCACAGGGACAGCCCCAAAAATCACAGGGACACCCCACCAAAGCACAGGGACAGCCCCAAAAATCACAGGGACCCCCTCCTTAAAATCACAGGGACCCCCCCCCCAAAAAAAATCACAGGGACACCCCGAAAGCATAAGGACACCCCCCCAAAATCACGGGGACCCCCCAAAAGTGACAGGAGACACCCCCCCCAAAGCACAGGGACACCCCCAAAAGTGACAGGGAAACACCTCCCCCAAAAATCACAGGGACACCCCCAAAAGTGACAGGGACACCCCCCAAAATCACAGGGATACCCCAAAAGCACAGGGACACCCCCAAAGTGACACGGACCCCCCCCAGCGGGATGGGGGGGCTCCAGGACCCCCCGCAGGGACAAAGGGGGGGACACGGGCGGGGGTCTCACCTGGGGGGGCCCGGACTCACCTGTGGGGGGGCCCTGGGGGGTCTCGGGGACGCGGCCGGGCCCGTGGGGACACAGGGACAGGTGAGCCTCTGGTGGGGGGGGGGGGGGACACGGGGGGTCAGGGACCCCAAAATTCTGCCCGGGACCCCCCCCCAAATTCTGTTTGTGCTCCCTCCCCTCCCTTCTTTTTCCCACACCCCGAATCTGCCCCAGTCGGTTTTTGGGGGTCACAAATCTGCCCCAAATTTACCCCAAATCCACCTCAAATCTACCCCAAATCCAACCCCAATGCGCCCCAAATCCCCCCCTAAATCCCATCCCAATTCCACCCCAAATCTATCCCAAATCTGCCCCAACCCACCCCAAACCCATCCCAAATCCATCCCAAATCCACCCCCAAATCCACCCCAAATCCCACCCTAAATCCCCCCTAAACCCATCCCCAAATGCTCCCCAAATCCCCCTAAATCCCACCCCAAGTTCAACCCAAATCCCACCCCAAATCCCCTCAAATCCACCCCAAATTGCCTCCTTCTCTTTCTGGGGTATCCCAGGGGTCCCAAATCCCACCCCAAAGGTTTTTGGGTGTCCCTCACCTGTGCCAGGTGTGGGGCAGGGCTGCCCGGGGCACCCCAAATCCCCCCCCAAATCCACCCCATTCCCCAAATCCCACCCCAAAGGTTTTTGGGGTGTCCCAGGGGTCCCAAATCCCACCCCAAAGGTTTTTGGGGTGTCCCTCACCTGTGCCAGGTGTGGGGCAGGGCTGCCCGGGGCACTGAGCCCCCCACGCCCACCCCAGGGTGCAGCAGCACTGCGGGCGGGTCACGTTCGGGGCCAGGACCCCGCAGGCCCTACTGAAACACGAGGCCACCCCAAAATCCCCGGCCGGGGTTTGGGGGAGGATTTCGGGATTTGGGGTCTGATTTGGGGGCTTTGGGGGCTTTGGGGTCTGATTTGGGGGCTGATTTGGGGGGGTTTGGGGTCTGATTTGGGGGTTCTGGGGGTTTGGGGTCTGATTTGGGGAGTTTGGGGTCTGATTTGGGGGCTTTGGGGGCTGATTTGTGGGGTTTGGGGTCTGATTTGGGGGTTCTGTGGGTTTGGGGTCTGATTTGGGGTTCTGTGGGGTTTGGGGTCGGACTGGGGGGTTCTGGGGGATTTGGGGGATCTGTGGGGTGGGGAGGGCCCCGCAGCGCCCCGTGACGGGGTCGAACTCCTGCCGGGAATCGGGGCACAGGCACAGGAAGGAGCCCTCGACGTTCTCGCAGCGCTCGGCCCCCACAAACCCCGCGGAGGGTCTGGCACTCGTCCACGTCTGCGGGGTTGGCATTTGGGTTGGGGATTTGGGGGTTTGGGGTTGGGAATTTGGGGGTTTGGGGTTGGGAATTTGGGGTTGGGAATTTGGGGAGTTTTGGGGTTGGGGATTTGGAATTTGGGGTTGGGGGATTTGGGGGGTTTGGGGTTGGGAATTTGGGATTTGGGGTTGGGGTTGGGGGATATGGGGTTGGGAATTTGGGATTTGGGGTGGAAATGGGAACACAGGGACTGGGCCAGGGTGTCCCCAGATTGGTGGCCGTACCCACGCAGTGGTGGCCATGCCGGGCGGTCTCGTAGCCGAGGTCACAGGGATTGGGATGGGATGGGAACGGGGACACTGGGATGGACGCAGGGACACAGGGACTGGGATTTGAGTGGCCCCAGGACTGGTGGCCATGTCCCGGGGCCGGTGGCCGTACCCACGCAGTGGTGGCCATGCCGGGCGGTCTCGTAGCCGAGGTCACAGGGATTGGGATGGGATGGGAATGGGGACACTGGGACTGGGATTTGAGTGGCCCCAGGACTGGTGGCCATGTCCCAGGGCTGGTAGCCATGTCCCTGGGCCGGTGGCCGTACCCACGCAGTGGTGGCCATGCCGGGCGGTCTCGTAGCCAGGGTCACAGGGATTGGGATGGGAATGGGGACACTGGGATGGGATTTGGGTGTCCCCAGGTCAGTGGCCATGTCCCAGGGCTGGTAGCCATGTCCCTGGGCCGGTGGCCGTACCCACGCAGTGGTGGCCATGCCGGGCGGTCTCGTAGCCGGGGTCGCAGGCGCACTGGAAGGAGCCGGGCAGGTTGTGGCAGGTGGCGTGGGCGCCGCACAGGGTCCCGTTGGAGCACTCGTCCACGTCTGGCACGGGGTGGGACAAGGGGTTGGGGACATCCCGAGGTCCTTGGCCACCGCCGGGGCTGGCCTCTGTCCCCCCGTGTCCCCAGCCCAGTCCCTGCGTCCCCATGTCCCCATCCCCGTTCCCATTCCCAGCCCAGTCCCTGCGTCCCATGTCCCCATCCCCGGTCCTGTTCCCATCCCAGTTCCTGTGTCCCCAGCCCAGTCCCCATATCCCAAATCCTGATCCCATAACCCAAGTCCCCATCCTAATCCCATATCCCATATCTCAAGTCCTTCACCGAGGCAGTTCCACTGTCCCTGGGCCGGAATCCCGGCTGGCACTTGGGCACAATCCCATATCCCAATCCCATATCCCAATCCCATATCCCATATCCCATATCCCATATCCCATATCCCATATCCCATATCCCATATCCCAAATCCCAATCCCAATCCCACATCCCAATCCCAAATCCCTCACGAGGCATTCCCCGCCGTCTCCGGGCCGGAATCCCGGCTGGCACTCGGGCACGCAGCGATAGGAGCCCGGAATGTTCTCGCAGCGCTGCGCCCGCAGAGCCCGGCCCCGTACTCCTGGCACTCGTCCACGTCTGGGATCGGGGACATCGGGATGGGGACATGGGAATGGGGACATCGGGACATTTGAGATGGGGACATCGGGATGGGGACATTGGGATGAGGACATCTGGAACCCCAGGAGCAGCCCCTGGACCATCCCGATCCCTGTGCCCGTCCCAATCCCAATGTCCCAATTCCCATCCCAGTCCCCATATTCCCATATTCCCATATCCCCATTCCCATCCCAATGTCCCCATTCCCATGCCAGTCCCGATATCCCGATATCCCCATTTCCATCCCAGTCCCAATGTCCCCATCCCCATCCCAGTCCTCATATCCCCATATTCCCATATCCCCAATCCCATCCCAGTCCCTAAATCCTCACTCCAGTCCCCATATCCCCAAATCCCCAATGTCTCCATCCCAGTCTCCACATCCCCAGCCCAGTCCCCATATCCCTTTCCCAGTCCCATACCCCAAATCCCAATCCCAATCCCACATCCCAATCCCAAATCCCTCACCGAGGCATTCCTGCCGTCTCCAGGCCGGAATCCCGGCTGACACTCGGGCACAGTGCCATATCCCAATCCCATACCCATATCCCAGTCCTATATCCCATATCCCATATCCCATATCCCATATCCCAAATCCCAAATCCCAAATCCCAATCCCAAATCCCTCACCGAGGCATTCCCCGCCGTCTCCGGGCCGGAATCCCGGCTGGCACTCAGGCACAGTCCTATATCCCATATCCCATATCCCATATCCCATATCCCAATCCAATCCCCAATCCCAAATCCCTCACCGAGGCATTCCCCGCTGTCTCCGGCCGGAATCCCGGCTGGCACTCGGGAACAATCCCATATCCCAATCCCAATCCCCAATCCCAAATCCCTCACCGAGGCATTCCCCGCCGTCTCCGGGCCGGAATCCCGGCTGGCACTCGGGCACGCAGCGATAGGAGCCCGGAATGTTCTCGCAGCGCTGCGCCCCGCAGAGCCCGGCCCCGTACTCCTGGCACTCGTCCACGTCTGGGATCCGGGACATCGGGATGGGGACATGGGAATGGGGACAGGGGAAAATTCCCAAATTCCCACCCCATATCCCACATTCCCACCCCATATCCCACACCCCCACCCCATATCTCCGAATCCCATCCCATATGCCACATTCCCACCCCATATCCCCCAATCCCAGCCCCATTCTCACATTCCCATCCATATCCCACATCCCCACCCCATATCCACATCCCCACCCATATCCCTGAATCCCAGCCCCATTCCCACATCCCCACCCCATATCCCTGAATCCCAGCCCCATATCCCTGAATCCCGGCCCCATTCCCACATTCCCACCCCATATCCCACATCCCCACCCCAAATCCCACATTCCCACCCCATATCCCAAATTCCACCCCATATCCCACGTCCCCACCCCATATCCCACATCCCCACCCCATATCCCAAATCCCGGCCCCATATCCCAAACTCCCACCCCATATCCCAAATTCCCACCCCATATCCCACGTCCCCACCCCATATCCCACATTCCCACCCCATATCCCAAACTCCCACCCCATATCCCACATTCCCACCCCATATCCCTGAATCCCAGCCCCATACCCAAATCCCACCCCATATCCCCCAATCCCGGCCCCATTCCCACCCCACATCCCCCATCCCCACCCCCCAGCCCCGCTGCCGGTGCCGGTGCCGGTGCCGGTGCCTCACCGCGGCACTCGGCCTTGGCGTCGTCGGTGCGGAACCCGCCGGGCACTGGCACTGGAAGGAGCCGTCGGTGTTGAGGCAGCGCCCGCCGGCGCAGACGGCCCCGCGCTGGCACTCGTCCCACGTCTGGGGACATCGGGATCGGGATTTGGGATTGGGATTTGGGATGTGGAATTTGGGGTATAGGATTTGGGGTTTGGGGTTTGGGGTTTGGGGTTGGGATTTGGACATGGAACCCGTCGGCGCAGACGGCCCCGCGCTGGCACTCGCCCACGTCTGGGGACATCGGGATCGGGATTTGGGATTTGGGATATGGGGTATGGGATTTGGGATATGGAACGTGCAGACGGCCCCCGCGCTGGCACTCGTCCACATCTGGGTTGGGGACATCGGGATTGGGATGACCATGGGGACACCGGGACTGGGACAACCCTGGGGACACCAGACTGGGATGGTGACACCGGGACTGGGATGGGGATGAGGACACCGGGACTGGGACAACCCTGGGGACACCAGGACTGGGATGGTGACACCGGGACTGGGATGGGGATGAGGACACCGGGACTGGGACAATCCTGGGGACACCAGGACTGGGATGGTGACAACAGGACTGGGATGGTGACACCAGGACTGGGACAATCCTGGGGACACCAGGACTGGGATGACCATGGTGACACCAGGACTGGGATGATGACACCAGGACTGGGATGGTGACACCAAAACTGGGACAACCCTGGGGACACCGCGACTGGAGATACAAACACCACAACCAGCACAACCCCAAACCCCCAAACCCCACCCCAACCCCAAACCCCCCCACCACCGCCACCACCACCCCCCCCGAGGTGCCACCAGGCTGTCCCCAGGCGTGTCACCCACCGGCGCAGGCGGTGCGTCGGCGGTGCCGGCGTAGCCGTCGGCGCAGAGGCAGCGGAAGGAGCCGGCCGTGTTGACGCACTCGCCGTGCGGGAAGCAGAAGTCGCCCTCCAGGCACTCGTTGACATCTGCGGGGCCACCAGAAGGTCACCGAGGGGTGGTGGCACCGCCGGGGTGTCCCCGAGGGGGTCCCCGCTCACCCTGGCAGGCGGTGGCGCCGGCGGTGGCGCGGTAGCCGCGGTGGCACTCGCAGCGGAAGGAGCCGGCGGTGTTGAGGCAGCGGCCGTGGGGGGCGCAGGGGGAGCCCCCCGCGCACTCGTCCACGTCTGGGGGGACATCGGGGACACCAGGGGGACATTGGGGTCACCGGGGGGGATGTGGGGACACCAGGGGGGACATGGGGACAGGAGTTATGGGTCCCCGAGTCCCCCAGGCCATGGTGACCCCGTAACAGAGTGACCACAAGTCATGGTCATGCCAGGGTGTGGTGACCCCGAGCGCTCGTCCACGTCTGGGGGGACATCGGGGACACCGGGGGGACATCGGGGACACCGGGGGGGACCAGGGGGTGGTGGCCACAGGAGTTACGGGGTCCCCGAGTCCCCCGAGCCTTGGTGGCCTCATGGAACTGTGACCCCAAATCATGGTGACCCCGTGGGGTGGTGACCCCTGCACTGCTCTAGGGGGTTCCTGGTGCCACAGGTGATGCTGAGGTGACACGGGTGACACGGGTGACACAGGTGACACAGGTGACACGGGTGACACAGGTGACACAGGTGACACAGGTGACACAAGTGACACAGGTGACACGGGTGACACGGGTGACACAGGTGATGCTGAGGTGACACAGGTGACACGGATGTGTGACACAGTGACACCGGTGACACGGGTGACACGGGTGACACAGGTGATACGGGTGACACAGGTGACACGGGTGACACGGGTACCTGCGCAGCGCCCCTGGCGCAGGCGGAAGCCGTCGGGGCAGGGCTGGCAGCGGAAGGAGCCCGGGGTGTTGACGCACTCCTGGCCGGGACACGCCAGGTGGTTCTCGCACTCGTCGATGTCTGAGGGGACACCGGGGGGGACCCCGAGCCGTGGTGACCCCGTGACACTGACCACAGGCCATGGTCACCCCGTAAGAGTGACCACAGGTCATGGTGACCCCACAACAGTGACCACAGGTCATGGTGACCCCGTAACAGTGACCACAGGCCATGGTCACCCCGTAAGAGTGACCACAGGTCATGGTGACCCCACAACAGTGACCACAGGCCATGGTCACCCCGTAAGAGTGACCACAGGTCATGGTGACCCCACAACAGTGACCACAGGCCATGGTCACCCCGTAAGAGTGACCACAGGTCATGGTGACCCCATAACAGTGACCACAGGTCATGGTGACCTCATAACAGTGACCACAGGTCATGGTCACCCTGTAAGAGTGACCACAGGTCATGGTGACCCCACAACAGTGACCACAGGTCATGGTGACCCCACAACAGTGACCACAGGTCATGGTGACCCCATCACAGAGTGACCACAGGCCATGGAGACCCCACGGGGTGGTGACCCCAAGGATCACTGACCCCACAGCACAGAGCCCCCGCCCCAGTCCATCCCAGTCCCTCCAGTTCCCTCCCAGTTTATCCCAATCCCCTCCCAGTCCATCCCAGTCCCTCCCATCCCTCCCAGTCCCTCCCAGTCTCTCCAGTTCCCTCCCAGTCCATCCCAGTCCCTCCCAGTCCCTCCCAGTCCATCCCAGTTCCCCCCAGTCCCTCCCAGTTCCCCCCAGTCCCTCCCAGTGCCCCCACTCACCCTGGCAGGGCTGGTCGCCCCCGAGCCCCCGGTAGCCCCCCGGGCACACGCACTGGTAGCCGCCGGGCCGGTTCTCGCAGCGCCCGTGGGCGCAGGGCGGGGGGCTCTGCGCGCACTCGTCGACGTCTGGGGGGCACAGGTGGGCACAGGTGAGGGCAAAGGTGGGCACAGGTGTGCCCAGGTGTGGTTTGGGGGGGCACAGGTGGGGTTTGGGTTGCGCCCAGGTGTGCCCAGGTGATCACAGGTGTGCCCAGGTGTGCCCAGTGTGGTTTTGGGGGCACAGCTGGGGTTTGGGGTGTGCCCAGATATGCCCAGGTGTGGTTTGGAGGGCAGAAATAGGGTTTGGAGTGCACCCAGGTGTGCCCAGGTGTGGTTTGGGGGGGCACAGGTGGGGTTTGGGTTGCGCCCAGGTGTGCCCAGGTGATCACAGGTGTGCCCAGGTGTGCCCAGGTGTGGTTTGGGGGGCACAGGTGGGTTTTGGGGTACACCCAGCTGTGCCCAGCTGTGCCCAGGTGTGGTTTGGGGGGCACAGGTGGGTTTTGGGGTGTGCCCAGCTGTGCCCAGGTGTGCCCAGGTGTGCCGCTGACCTCGGCACTCGGTGCCCGCGGGCTCGGAGGTGAAGCCGGGGCCGCAGAGGCACCGGAAGCTCCCCACGGAATTCTCGCAGCGCCCCGGGGAGCAGGGCGGGGGCACCTGGCGGCACTCGTCGATGTCTGGGGGCACAGGTGAGCTCAGGTGAGCTCAGGTGTGCACAGGTGAGGGACAGGTAGAGCATGAACCCCCCCAGGACCCACCCAGGAACCCTTTAAAGACCCTAAAGCCCCCCATATCCTCCCAGGACCCCCCCAAAATCCCCCCAAAGACCCCTCAGGACCCGCCGAGCCCCCTCCCCTATTCACCCATGCAATGGGTGCCCCCAAAACTCCCCCAAATCCCCTCAACCCCCCCCCAAAAAACTCTCCCAAATCCTCCCCAAAAACTCCCCAAATCCCCTCAACCCCCCCCAAAAAACTCCCCCAAAACCCCCTAAAATCCCCCCAATTCCTCCCCTAAATCCCCCAATTCCCCCCAAAAACTCCCCCAAATCCTCCCCAAAAACTCCCCCAATTCCTCCCCTAAATCCCCCCAAATCCTCCCCAAAATCCCCCAAATCCTCCCCAAAATCCCCCCAATTCCCCCCAAAATCCCCCCAAATCCCCCCAAAATCCCCCTTAGGACCCCCCCAGGACCCCCCGGACCCCTCCCACTCACCCACGCAGTGCGTGCCCTGGGGGCTCAGCCAGAAGCCCCCCAAAATCCCCCCCAAATCCCCCCAAAACTCCCCCAAATCCCCCTAAAACCTCCAAAATCCCCCCAAATTCCGCTAGGACCCCCCCAGGACCCCCCGGACCCCTCCCCACTCACCCACGCAGTGCGTGCCCTGGGGGCTCAGCCAGAAGCCCCCCCGGCACAGGCAGGTGTAGCCCCCTCCCCCCCGGGGCACGCAGCGCCCGGGGCCGCACACGGAGGGGTCGCGCTGGCACGGGGACACTGCGGGGATTTCGGGGGGTCTTAGGGGATTTTGGGGGTATTTTGGGGGAATTTGGGGGAAATTAAGAGATTTTTAGGGGATTTTTAGGGGATTTTTTGGGGATTTTTAGGGGATTTTTATAGGATTTGGGGGGATTTTGGGGGAATTTAGGGGATTTAGGGGATTTTTAGGGGAATTTATGGGATTTTTAGGGGATTTTTATAGGATTTTGGGGGAATTTGGGGGAATTTAGGGGATTTAGGGGATTTTTAGGGGATTTTTAGGGGATTTTTAGGGGAATTTTATAGGATTTGGGGGGATTTAGGGGATTTCTAGGGGATTTTTATAGGGTCTTGGGGGATTTGGGGAGATTTTAGCGGATTTTGGGGAATTTTTAGGGGGATTTTATGGGATTTTGGGGGATTTTTAGGGGATTCTGTCGGATTTAGGGGAAATTCGGCAATTTGGGGATCGGGGTTGCGCTGGCACGGGGACATTGCGGGATTGGAGGAATTTATGGGATTTTGGGGAATTTGGGGTCAGGAATTGGGACTGGGGACACAAAGACAGACCAGGACCCCCTCTCAGAGCCCCCAAACTCCCCCCAAATCCCCCCAAACCTCCCCAAATCTCCCCAGAGCCCCGCCAAATCCCCCCAAAATCCCCCCAAAATCTCCCCAAATCCCCATAACCCCCCTAAATCCCTCCCCCCAAATTTCCCCAAATCTCCCCCAAACTCCTTTAAGACTCCCCCAAATCAATCCCTCCCCCCAAATTTCCCCAAATCTCCCCCAAACTCCTTTAAGACTCCCCCAAATCCCCCCAAACTCCCCCCAACCTCCCCAAATTTCCCCAAACCCCCCGAATTTCCCCAAATCGCCCCAAACTCCCCCCAAAATCCCCCCAAAATCTCCCCAAAATCCCCATAACCCCCCTAAACCCCCCCCAAACCTCCCCAAATCCCCCCCAAACCCCCTAAACCTCCCAAATCCCCCCAGGTCCCCCCCAAAATTCCCCAAATCTCCCCCAAACTCCTTTAAGACTCCCCCCAATCCCCCTAAACCACCCCAAATCTCCCCAAACTTCTCCCAAACCCCCCCAAATCTCCCCAAATTCCCCCAAACCCCCCCAAAACCTCCCCCCCAAACCCCCCCAAGCCCCTCCCCCATCTCACCTGGCTCCGGGGGGGGCAGGGTGGGCAGGGCCCCCCCAAAGTCGGGGCTGGGCCGGGGCACCACGATCACCTCGGGGCCGGGGGGGGGCGGCGGGGGCGGCCGGGGGGGTCCCGGCCTGGGGGGGCTCCGGGGCTGGGGGGGGGGGGAGAAAAAAAATGGGGGGGTCAGGGGTTAAATTTGGGGGGTTTAGGAGGGGCTTTGGGGGCAATTTGGGGGGGATAGGAGGGGCTTTGGGGGCAATTTGGGGGGGTTAGGAGGGGTTTTAGGGGAGTTAGGAGGGGCTTTGGGGAATTTGGGGGGGTTTAGGAGGGGTTTGTGGTGTTTAGGAGGGGTTTTGGGGGGAATTTGGGGGGTTTAGGAGGGGCTTTGGGGGAATTTGGGGGGGTTAGGAGGGGTTTTAGGGGAGTTAGGAGGGGTTTTTGGGGGAATTTGGGGGGGTTAGGAGGGGTTTTGGGGGAATTAGGAGGGGTTTGTGGTGTTTAGGAGGGGTTTTGGGGGAATTTGGGGGGTTTAGGAGGGGTTTTG